>NW_024599372.1:0-108389 GCF_004379255.2 Salvia splendens | reverse complement strand
ACAGTTATATTACCATTTTTTCATTTTTTAATTTATTTTTATTTTTTTACTCTATAAATACTCCTAATCATCCTCATTTCACACATAACTACACTTCTATTTTCTCCAAATCATCTCCATTTCCTCTCCAATTTTCATCTAACCTCTCATCACAAAATGTCCGGCGACGGGAACTCTCGCGGGTGGCGGCTCCGGATGAAGTGTGCTTTTAGGATTTTAATTATGTTTTTTTTATTTCTTTGAATTTGAAGTTGTATTTTTATTTTATGTTGTAATTTTATTTATTTTCATGAATTGTGTTTTTTTAATGAATTGGTTGGAAATAAATAAAATAAAAATGAAATTGAATGAATAGTAATTTAAGGGACGGTTAAGGGACGGAGCGTTGCAAGTTCCGTCCCTTAGTTAAGAGATGGAGTAAAAAAGTACAGTGTGGACCCATGAATAGTAATTTAAGTGACGGATAAGTGACAGCATTGCATGTGGCCTTAAAATCCTCAAATCAAGGATAAAGAATAACAGCTTTAGGGGGAGGAATCAGAATCCAGTATTTCCATTAACTTTCACTAATTTAGAATCATATTACTTTTCTTGTTTTTTTTAATTGAAACAAACACAGGTTTATAAAAATTCAGGAATAAATTAATTTTTAGGATAGAATCCTGACAAATAAACGGAGCCTAACCTAAATGTTTTTTCTTAGTTATTGGTTTGAGTGATTTGACCCTGAATTGATGTGGCAATAAGTTGTCAAAACTCCAATTAAGCCATGGAATTGGATCATTAAAATAACATCTATGGCAAGATGGATGAGAGTCAAGTGTGTCTAGTTTTGTGTATTTTAAAGCAGTATGAATTGATAACGTAGCTGCCTCCTACTAATTAAATAAAGCAGACTGCCATACATGCAGCTCTTGTCGTCCACTTTTGTATGATAAACACACGCACAAATTGTGGTATTACTAAATGATGACATTTGGCAGCCAGAGCTTGGAAATTGAATCATCTATCTCTATTACTATATTCAAATATTATGAATGTTTGATATGTGGATATGTAAACTGCGATTTGCATTGAATTTTGGTATCTATTCTTGTTTGTTGTGTGATTCATACTCTCCTAATCTCTCTCTGTTTCACGAATTAAGAATAGTGTCATTTTGTGGGAACAAGAGTCAAGATATGTATGTACATCTATTGGGAACATGCAACGCTGGGCTTTTACTTTTACTTTAAATTTTAATGTTATTTTGCACACATCTCTCGTTGTATTGTTTTTTTTTGTGTAAGAGTGGATGACATAAAAATCATTTATCTTTTAATATTATTTTATACGGAGTGATTGATTCAGTGCAATTCAAGCTAGGATGTAGAGTGAGTGAAATAGATGGAAAAAAGAAAAGAAAAGTTGTTATTGTATTAGTCCTTAGTAGGGGTATTCATGTCATTTTATCGGTTACTACTCATAGGATGTTGTTTCTCTTTCTCATACTTCGGCCTAGTTGGTGTTTTTTTACATAAAAATATACAATCAACCCATATAATTATATTGTTATCATTTTAAACATTTCGAATTTAATTAGTCGTTGCTAAATTAATAATTTTTCTCTGGGCCTCTATTTACCTTGAAAAAAATAGAATAAAATTATTCACCCAACTGCACTTGTTTATTTTTAGATAGGATAAATATATTTGGTTGGGAAAGGGTTACTTATTTGTTATTTTAATTCATATTTTTAGTTATGTATGTTGATTGTGTAGTACCCTGACACAATATAAGTAAGACACTACTACTTGACATGCATAAAGGGGGAACGAAAATAGTAATTTTCTAAGATTAAGTTATACTGTATTTTATTATATCGCAAAAATTCTATTATAGTGATAAACCAATGTCGTTGGAAGCTCAAATATATAGGAGAAACCAAGCTTAACAAATAATTTTATAAAAAATTTAAATAAAACAAAATCATGAACTCAATATTTCTCTCTCAATCCCACTCTCTTTCCCTCTCTGGCATCTTAGTATAACGCCAATTTTGGAAACTTTTTAGTACCCAATTTATTGCTTTAGAAATTATTGTTTTTGAATCCGGGCTCCTCGTTTTCAATGAAGAAATTATGGGCTATGCATTTTAGAATTCATGTTGTGACCCACTCTGAGAGCCCAAAAACAAATGTAGGCTAAAATACTAGTACGAGGTTAATTTATAGCTGAATTAAGGACACGTGACAATCTTGAGATTGAAAGTTAACTTTGTAAAGAATGGTGTTAAGTAATGTATAAAAATCGTAAGTCTAACTAGGACCATAAATAAACAAGGTGATATTTTTTATTTCCCATCTTATGAAACATGCTGCTCCATTAACAACAAAAGAAAAATAAAATAAAATAGGAATTCTGGATTGCAGTCTGATTTAGTGGGCCGAGATGCTAAGGTTTGTGCTCACTTTTTTATTAAGCAATACAAAAAAGGAAATAGGTGCAATATGGCCTATGGGCTTCTGTTTATGCAACTCATTAGCCTTTAATTTTTAAACAGGCATCTCACTCATCGTCATATCATTTTCAATTGTTAAAAATAAAACTAAATAGCAACTAAATCATATAATTAAAACTATTGCAAGATCAAATATGTACTCTAATTCGTTGCTATGTTGTTATCGTGTCGAAATCACATTCTAACTTATGCTGGTAATGGGTAGTGTTGATAAGTAACACTGCATAAATGTAGTAGTATTTCATAATATTTTCCCAAATATAAATTATGCAACTTTGTAAAAAAAATCTCACACACACAGAAAAAAAGATTAAAACGAAACTTCAGAAAAAAAACAAATAATTAATCATGATAATATCTCATAAATAAAAAATATAATAATATTTTACCCAATTAGCTTACATTGGAATGCTACAACTTTACTAGATTTAACATATCTCAATTGATTTTGTTTTATATTCCATTGTGGTATAGTTCAATTTGTCAGTTGATAAGTTTGATAAAATACAATACAAAAGTGGACTAACAATGAGATATATCCAACTATTATTAGATGACAGGGCACTAACAAACAATAATGGAGTAACTAATTATATTTTATTTTAAATTCACAAGACGTCGGGATTGACCATCTTCTATTATTGCGCCTATCTTTTTCATATTTTATACAAAGCCACCTCACATAGGAACTTGGACATTATAATTTTTAATTCAGATACCAAGCATAATCATAATTAAATGAAAATGAACTACTCCTATACATATATAAATTATATGTCTCACACAATCACATTTATAGAAATACGGTTGGGTTAGCTTGATGACCCTTGCCTTCTATTATGTAGACACTTAATAATTCAGATAACTCTCCTGAATTATTAGACACTTAATTATAATTTTTATTCAATTTGATTACGTAAGTAATGCTTTGAAAATTCTCAGTCTACATCGAGTTTCTTAGTTTAACATATATTTGACTAGGACTTAATATACATATGAATAAATTATTATAGTAATTAAATATACTCCACATAATTTTTTGTTAAGTTGGAAGAAACACTTGCTGCGCTTATCTAGAAGTAATGTTTTGCTATGACATTAGTTAAACTAACCACGCTAACTATATTTTAGTTTACTGTATTTGAATAAACTTTTTATCATGATTAATGGCGTTTCCATTGAAGTCAATTACTTCTTTATTACATTAGTAGACTAAAAAACAATTAATTTTCTAATATTACCATGGGCATGGAGGTCGTTAGACCACTCAATTAACTCCTCTTGTAGAGGATGAGCTATTGCCCATTATATTACACTACAGAGCAAAGTGAGATAATTTTTTTATTAATAATTAGAAGGGGAAATGATTTACAGAGGAATTCACAGAGAATCACTTTAAAATAATGAGATTGTATCAAATTCAAGATTACACAACATTAACAAGTTCAAAACCAAAATAGGTTTCAAAGAAATCGCTTTGCACTTGAAACACTGAATCTATTGATTGAGAGCCAAGATGATAGAGCCGATTCGAATAATGACAAACCTGGTACCTGTATGGAGCAATGTCAAACACTGTACTCCCTCTGTCCCATAGAAATAGGATAATTAGGATGACACATGTTTTAATCCATAATTTGTAAAGTAAGAAAGAAGGAGAAAAAATTGTTTAAATAATTTAATGGATGCTGGGACCCATAAATGATAAAGTAAAAAAATAAGAAAAAAGTTTTCATAAATAGATACGGATTATTTCTATAAGACTGACGAAAAAGGAAATTCGGTCTATTTATATGGGAATGAGGGAGTATAAGAATATAACAAAATTCTATTATAGAAAGAGAACTGAAACTATTGTATAAATCTGAAGATCTATTTATTCTATTATTATTAATTAGTTTTAGAATGGAATCTTAATTATAAATTTTTGATAGTGACATTACGAATGAAGGCGTTACGTCTGTATATAAGTATGTGAAAGGGATCTACAAATACTGGTTTAAGGCTTTATGTCAGTTAAGATGTGTAAGGAATCTACAATTACATGGCCAAAAAACAAGCAATTATTTTCTTTATGTAGATATAGTTCATTATTGGTGCTTGTAAAATGCCTAATGCAAGAATGTCGAAAATCAGAGTAGATTGAAGAAGACAAAAAGACAATTTGTATACTAAAATAAGTCTAAATAGAGAAAAATTCTCTCAAACAATATGTGTACTCAAAACGAATCAGTAAATAAGCAATTCTTAAATATTGGTATCTTGTTTAATTAGTTTAATTTGTACTTCATTGATGATTTTATTTGTTGATTTAGTGCAAAATATTAGTACTAACTACTATTTTCTATTGACAGAATTTTGATGATCTTAACAAATAGTAGTTGAAATATCATATTCACATCACATGTTTGTGTAGAACTAGATATCAAATTATACATATTGAAGTGTATACTAACGAAATACTAGTAGTAGTAATTAATTTTTGTATAGTAGATGATTTCCTTTCTAACTTTTGTTGGGAAGGCTGGAGGCAGATTCCACAAGATGTACCTCTTTTGTTTACAATTTAAAAGTTAAAGAGAGAAATTCATTCATCTTCCTTCCATAATAGTAATTCTAAAATGAGAATGAGGAATATGAATAATTATTAGAGTATCATTTAAATTACTATTAAGTGAAAAATGGTAGTAGTATGGCAGAATGACTCAGCAGCCTCAATTATATATGTTGACTTCAAAAGGTGGCCGTCCATGTAAGACTGTCATGAGACATGCATATATAAACTAGATTTGCTTCTCAGTAATTATAAAATTATGTTTGTAATCGACCATTAAAATTAAATTATACCCTAATGATAAAATAAATTTCTATAATATTAAATAATTATTCAGAAAACCGGAATTAATGCACAAAATAAGGTTTTTATTTTATAAAATGAAAGTTGCGTCCACATTTTTTACAGCTACATCAATTAATGTAACTAATAATTGAACTAATTTAAGTCAATTAGCATTAATAATTAACTTATGAGAAAAGGTAGTAGCTAGAAACATTGTGAGAGCCTGTCATAATTGTGAAACTTGAGATGCAAAATTTCAAGTCTTTTTATTTCAAAAAACCGTGGAAAAGATCAAGTATTGGTTTATTTGTCCTCTAACTTCATAATTGTTGAAACACATAAATGTGACTATAATGCATGGATTTAAAGATAATTAGGTATCATTAATATTATCAATTACATAAAAATAGATATGTTTTTATAGATTTTCATATTTTAAAAGTAATACTCCTACTATTTAGTTCTCAGTAAGAAGCAATATACACCCCAACCATTAAATTTTATGTAATTAATTAAAATAATAACATTGATTTTATTTTTTAAAATATTAAATTACATATATATAAAGCATATAATAATAACACCAACATGAACTTACCTTGATTGATGGATGGTGATGAAAATCTGTCACTGCAACTAAAAAATCCATTAAGAACACTTTGTAATGCAATTAATGACATTAATGATGTTAATTTGTGTTTCTAAATATATCATCAACGTTTTAAAAAAATCCTTATTGTTGGTGTCCCAACTAAAATTTGAAAACGCAATGAAAACGTCTTAAAAAAATAAATAATTAATTTATTTTGTCCTTAATTTAGGAACACTTTCTTTGGCTTTCTAATTATTATTATTTTAAAAAAAAAATTCGAACACAAAGTTATAACATCTCGAATTTTGTCTCTTATGTATACTGTACTTTTTTTTGTATTGTGTAACATATCTCTTGTTATTTCCAACACTTCGTGCAAGTCCAGGGCCTAGTGTTTTAAAAATCGAAGCAGACCGGCAGGTTCGATCGGTTTGGCTGGAAACCGTTGCCGTGTCCGATCCGGTTTGCCTCTTAAAACCATTGTGTTTTTGGGCCGTTTCAGACCGGATAAACCGGGCGGTTGGACCGGGAACCGCAGGCCGGTTGAACCGATTTATTGTAAAAAAAAATTCACAGTTTCAGCCATTTATTCCATCGTGTCAAGACCCTGTATTTTGTGCCCTTCTCTTCAGTCTTCATCACAACCCAAAATTATTCTACATGTGAGGCAGTGCAGATCTAGAGAATGACCAACAAATATTGAGACATAGAGTAGGGATTGAGAAATAGAACAAAGATTGGGAGGGGATTTAAAAGTAGAAGAGAAAGTGAGAAACTATGCGATGGGAAAAGAGGTTTCAAAATATGGAGGTGGAGATTGGGGTATTTTCTTGGCGGCGCTTGTGGGAATAAGACTAGGGTTTGACAATTGCGATTTAAATATATTGATGCCCTCATGTAGGTGGTCGTGACTCGTTACTCGTTATACAAATTGATACATATCACACAATTGCTCTCAATATTTAAAAATATAGTCCACAATATTAATATTAAGATACTGACTGCACAAACTGTAATGTAACATGCATAGGTTTCTGAATTTCACTTTACTACCTTATCTGATACTGATAGTCTATTTATAAACATCAAACTGATACAAAAATACAATAAAGTGACAATTTAAGACTCAGCCTCCCAACTAAATAAATAAATAAAAATGTTTGGTACCCTGTTTAGTTGAAGAGGCCTGAATTATTCCCAGCTGAAAATAGTACTAGAATTTCTATAATCAGCAATAAATAAAGAAATTAATTTGTATAGAACCTAATGCGCCAACTCACTAATCAATACACTATCATATCCACCACCAAATAAGATGTGGAGTACTTAATTTAGTGAACACCAAATTTTACAAAGATGTATTATTATGCTGAATACAATGGCAGCACACCATAAAATTCCCTTTTTCTTTTCCATTGATATGACATTTATCATAAAATATGAACCATTAATTAACATCTTCGTGTTAATCGATAAGATCAAGCCGAGAATATGTCATGACATGAAAATGAAAGCCAACAAATAAACAATTATTTTAATATCGCAATATTAAAAAAGAAAATCAGCTTCGGCCCAGCCTCGGAGCTAGGCCCGGACTTTGTTTATGTATGTAGACTTCAATGCTTAGGTTAGGAGATAAGAACAACACCACCCCACCCCCACCCCACCCCAACCCACCCCACCCCACCTCCTTGTCACACACACATACACACACCGCCTCCACTTGAAAACTTTCTCGACTCCACTTTTCTATTTTTCTTCGCATATAGCAATAACTTTCCTATAGAAAACGCACGAACACACACATTACACGCACACACCACCATTTTCGAGCAATACGAATTTTCTCCATAAGAAAACTTCACAGCAATTGCCTCATAAAGACACACACTCTCTCTCTCTCTCCGTGAAAAAGGGAAAAGAAGGCATTGATTAAAGCTGGCGATTGAAAACCAGGAAACCCCTGTTTTTGAAGTCAAGCCTAAAAACAGGGGGAATCATGGTAAAGTAATCCTCACTCTTCAATTGGCATTTTGCTCACCCAATTTTGTTAAACATAGTAGTTGTTTGCGATTGAACAGGGAGGTGATAAGGAAGAGAACCGATGGCCGCCGTGGCTGAAGCCTCTGCTGAAGGAGCATTTCTTCGTCCAATGCAAATTCCACGCGGATTCCCACAAGAGCGAATGCAATATGTACTGTTTGGATTGTATGAATGGCGCTCTCTGCTCTCTCTGCTTGTCTCATCACCACGACCATCGCGCTATCCAGGTACCCTTCATTCATTCATTCGCCTTTTCATCAATTCTTCACATCAAAAGAAAAATTCCCCTTTTTTAGCATTTTGGTTTCTTTCTCATTGAATGGGCTATTTATCAGCGTTGACTTTTCATTTTGCATTGGTAGATTACTTTTGAATTACTTCTGATTTTTCTCGCATTGAATTGGTGGCAGATAAGGAGGTCGTCGTACCACGATGTGATCAGAGTGAATGAAATCCAGAAGTATTTGGACATAAGCTGTGTTCAGACATACATAATCAACAGCGCTAAGGTTGTCTTCTTGAACGAGCGCCCTCAGCCTCGCCCCGGCAAAGGCGTCACCAACACCTGCCAAGTATGCGATCGCAGCCTCCTCGACTCCTTCCGCTTCTGCTCTCTCGGCTGCAAGGGTACTAACATTCACATTCCAAAATTGGACTGATAAATGATGGTTTGGTTGATTGCATTTTGTGATGATTGACTAATGGTTAATTAGTAGTATAATAATTGATTCTTGATTATCAGATTGTGGGGACATCGAAGAATTTCTAAAGATTCGGAGGCATTCACCGGAGAAGAAGGGAGCCGTGTCGGAGTCAGAGGACTCGTACAGCAGCAGCCGGAATACGAGCAGCTTCACCCCGTCTACGCCACCACGGACGGGGCTGAATTTCCGGTCTGCAAAGCGGAGAAAGGGTACTCCACATAGATCCCCAATGGGAGGTCTCCTGTTAGAAATATAGTGTCAAAAATGCTTAAAACATACCTTATGAATGAAGGGTGTAGCTCTGTTTGTGTTTAGTCAAGTTCCCTACCACATTGTACATAGAAGAAGCCACTATTGTATAGAAATGTGAAATGTAGACTAGACTAGAAACAAAAATAAGACAATGTGTAAAGTTCAGTGTGGAACTTGGAAATATAAGCCTATACTTTGTGTATTTGCATTCATCTCCTTTTGATTTCTCAAGTTGAGCTTTTGTTTTACCTAAATTTGGATTTGATTGAGTCCAATTTTAGGTTATTAATTAAGCTGCAATGGGTATGATACTAACACATAGTTGAACTCGAGCGTTACAGGAAATGGGTATTCATGTTTTTTGTTTTTTTGTTTGTTTTGGGCATCAATGAATAGTACTCCATGAAATGACTAATGAGATTGGGAAAACTAAGAGATATGATGTCCACTTGTCTAATTTGTGGAGATATTTTGATGTTCGTAATTTCTATTTATTTCATTAATTAGTGTTCACTGTTCACAAACAGTAGGGTATTACTTCATCTTGTTCCACATGCCATGTTCGAGTTTCATAATCCACATTATGGGAAATAATGCATATAATTTGGTTTGGAGTAATTGAACTTTTCGATGAGTTTTTAGTTCAACAGCCCGCAACATGGTAGAGCAGGCGCTAATTATTAGGAATTGAATTTATGATGATTAAGTTCTTTTATTTTGTACTTAGACGCTTAATTTTCACCAAAGCATATAACAAATCTTATCACAGAGTATCAAATACTTGATCAGTCTACTCATGTTACTTGCACACCTCTTAATTTTCACCATAGCATGATATTAAATTTTAAGTCATACTCAATGTTAGTAGTATGCTACACCTCTTAATTAACGGAATAGTAGTTTGATAGGGCGTCATTATCTTTATCATTTTTTTAAAAATATTCGAAAGAAAAGGAAAAATAGAGGGATTGTTATATTGAAATGCTAAATTTGGGATGATGAAATGGCTGAGGTATTTATAGAGGGACCCACCTGTGGAAGAAAATATTATTAAAATAATAATGGAATGTGTCGAAAGGTGATTGGTGATAAGAAAGCCAGGTGTATTGATTCTTGGAATCCATGGTTGGTTTATAATTTAGTTTTCTTGGTGGAGGGGTTTACAAGTTGCATTTTTGGTGGGGCCACATTCATTTATTGCCGTTGATTTGATCTAATAATTCAATAGATTGGTTTACTTTTCATCGGCATCTCAAATTTCCATATGATTGGGCTCTGCTGCTTTGGTTGAACGAAGAACCGGAATATATAGACACACCATTCATATATATATACTCCTTCCGATCTTCTAAAAGTAAGGTGTAAAAGGACGATATGAGTTCTAATTATAAATTAATAATGTATGAGAAAAAAAAAAGAAATTAAAATATTGATACTGAATAATTGGAATATAGAATAATGCGTGGTAGAAAAAAAAAATCAAAAATAGAAAATTGGCTAATTATAGGACAAATATAATAAAAGAACTGATTTTTGGTGACATTCTTTAAAGTTAATTTAATGGACAAACTTGTGTTTGTTGTACACATGATTGTAAGAATAAAAGGAATAACAAAAACATAATAGAGGTGAGAAATATTATTTGGAATGTTGGTGTCAGAAAAGTATAATCAATTATTGAGCCAATGTAAGGGTTAGATTTTTTTTTCATAAGACAATATTGTTTTGCTATATTAGTCTGCGGTTCAGAGCCATTATTGTTCCTAAAATACAAGATAGTTAATCTGATTTATTGTGTGATTTGGACTTGTTATAATCTGGGCGCGATTGAACGAGATCAAGAAGAACAACACGAAGGGAATTTTACGTGGTTCGGTTTTGGCAAACCTACGTTCACAGGCAAGAAATAGATTCACTCTTTATTGATGTATGCGTGAGGGTGGATTACAACTTAAGGCTACTGTGTATCAATCTCCTATCACTTCTAATCTGATTCTGCTATACAAAGCTAATCAAATGATGATGATACGCTCCTTGAATCTAGTGTGTGTGATATGTGTGCTCTTGGTGTTGAGTTCCTTTATATACTCAGCTCCCAGCCTCTTGTAGCTCGTGGTCCCAGCTCGAGTGTTCACACTCATCACTTCACATAACAGAAAAAATGGTTGACAACTCGCAACAACTCTTTCCAAAAGATCTAACCAATCTCTTCCCTTTTTCAGCCATTGATCTTCTTTCATGAACATCCAACGACTCTCAATAGGTGATGCATGGTTATATCTAACATGACTATCATTGATTCACATCCTATGTTCCGTATAACTATCTTATTTGTGGTACAAAACTAAGGAACTTACATTACCATTAAGATTTATGACATGCATGAACCATGTCAAGATCCTTCTTTTAAAGCGCTTCAAATATTTCATGTGTGATTTTCAAGATTGGTCCCATGATGACATGTAGCACAATTATTTAAATAGTTTGATAATGTAATTTCATATGATTTGTTTGACCATCATAAACTTGGGTTTGGTATGTAGATTTTGGGATAAAAAATGACTAAATAACCCTCAAATAATCCAGGTAAAACACAATGGAGATGCTTTTGTAGGCACTTTTACAAATTTATACTTTCATTAGGTCATTGTACCAGTACAAGTTTTATTTCATTAGACCATTTTACAATTTTTTTATTTCATGTGATCGCTGTAATAATACATTTTGATATAGAAGGTTTTTAAATTTTTATTTTGATTAAGTTGGATCTTTATTTATCGAACTTTAGAATTTAATTGATTTTCATATGTTAAATAAATTTATTTTTGATTCAAAAATATACAAGGTACATAAAAAAGAAATAATATGAAAAATTTATCATGTGATTTCTAGCTTGATTCGAAATAATTATACTATATTCAATAAAAAAAATAATCTTTTCTTAAATAAGTATATAGATATTCAGTTTAAAATTTGAATGTATGCATAAAATTTTCAGATAGATTAATATATAATTTATTTTAAATTAATTAATGTTTATAAAATGATTTTTAATCTAAAATATCTAAACTATTCAATTATATATACAATTCATGTATATTTATCATTATGTAAGTATCTAGTATTAGCACTATCTGCACATTATCGTTTTGTGTTTTGAAGAGAAAGGAATCTACACATTATCGCTCCAAAAAAACATGTGAAAAATATGGATAAGTGTCACCCTCGTGGGAAATGCCACTAACTTTTACTACTGTTTAATTTTCGCCTTTTGTCCCATTTAATTCTAATGTACCCTCATCTTTGTTTATTAATTACTCGATCATCCACACACTTAACCTTTTGGAGCCGAAATGGAGGGTAAAGAGTAGTGAATATGCATACAATTATGACTTTGATTTTATCATCATCTTCTTATAATTAAGCGTGAAAATTTTAATATTGTTTAGAATTTTAATTTGGTTACTTAAACCTTGAATACTACTTGAAGGCTATTTATCATAAAACTAGCTACATTTTTGCCATTGCTAGAATAAGTACCAAGATTTTGTATAGAAACAAAAATTAGAACAGATTTTAGCATACTTTAATCAGTTGAGAATATCTTGTAAATTCGAGTCATAGATTAGTACTGTTTATTTATGTTCTCTAAGTTTTTCTAAAGTTTTCTTCATCGATTCTTACCAAGTCCAAGAGAATCAAACCGCATAGATTTAGAATTCTATATATATTTATTCTCATTCCCTTTCTTCCGTTTCACACCAATTATCGGTTCTTCCTCTTGGAGAACCCCCTCAAATATATCCTAAACAATCAATAATATTAGTAAAATGTTTGAACTACATTTGGAAATTAGGGGAATAATTGAGAGAGCCCCAAAGAATAACAAATGAAGAAATCTCAATCAATGTCTAAGATGAATCTCGCATGGGGATTAATAAGTTGTTGGTCGATCTCCATCATTGTTTCGTTTCGTGACAAAAATCATAGCCCCAACCGTTATCGTTACAAACTTAATAGTTCGTGCCTTTGATTGATATTAGAAATAGTTTAAGATATATTTGAAGCTCGACAAATAATCAGGGCCTCTGTAATAATATCGATAGTATGTGTCACATTTAAAACATGACATAATTCAAGTCTTTTAAAATAAATTAAATAACATTAATTGCTATTTTGGTTTAGTGTAAAAAATCTCCACTCCTTTTGTCCTACTTATGTTCTAGGATGGTTACATTTGAAATGCACTACCAAGTGAAGACTACTTTGAGCCATTCTCCAAAACAGAAAAGGTCGTCAACTTTGAAGCCGCAATCTTGGAAAAGTTGAATCATGAACAAGAAAATATTGTACTCCACTTAACAATAAATACACACCTTCAATTCTAAGCATATTCACATCCAAAAAAAAATACAAGGCGTGATGATGTGCTGTATTAGGGTGAGATCACAAGATATAAATGTATTTATCATAATAAAATAAAAATATTACAAACAATAAAAGAAAAAAGGGATGTAGCCTGTCTGTGTCCCAGATAGTGGGTTTGCAATTCAGGTTCGGCCCGGGGCACGACCATTGCCAAGCACATTGGCGCCGAGACTACCTTAGACATGTGCCGTGGCCCGTGAGTGCCTCCTGCCTATTACCAAATCCACCGCCATTTTCAAACAAATATATATGTCCATATCATTAGTTTATTAAGTAGTAGTCAAATTATTAACATTGTGAGTTAACACGGTAGGTTGTTTTACTAAAAATAAGTCAAACTCAAATTTGGTTTTCACTTTGTGGGTAGTGAAAGCCAAGTAAAGAGGCACTCGGAAAAGTGAGGAATGAGTAAGATATGTGAATCAGTCTCCACTCAGCCTTCTTGCCCACCCCTTTGTTTTTTTGGCCATAAAATATCAAAGTTAATATATGATGACGAATATATACGTCCTACTACACTAGCACTATATATGAAACTTACCATAAAAATAAAAGATGACAACACGTGGAAATGTGGAATGATCTCCATAGTTCTATTATTATTTAGAGTACCCGATCTTTCACTTTCACACATAAATGATACTTGATCTTTATTTTATACTATCGTTTTTGGTACTTATAAATCACGTTTTTGGTACCTGATGCAATTTTCACCTTAAAATACCCTCTAAACAAATTCATTTTTTCATTTGTGTCATAAAGGATATTTTGGGCATTAACAAAACTAGTAACAAAAGTGATAGTATTATAATATCTTCTCTCACACCATGTTTATCAGCAACCCACCAACCCAACCCAACCATCCATTTTTTCAATATTTAATTCATTTCTATCTCATGCACATCATCTTCCACATCATTAATATTCATCCAACCCAACCACACATATTTTCATGGTTTATCAATGACCACCCAACCACACTATTATATATTTATTTTTAAATTATTTTTAATACTACTATTATTACATGAAATACTTATTATTATAAATTTATCGACAAACGTAATAAATGACAAACTAAAAATTATAAAAATAAACAAATAAAAAACATAAATTACAATAATTGAAATACGAAATTGAAAATACATAATTGGTGCTAAAAATATTATTATCATCATCGAAGAATATATTATTGTCATCATCCTCCATAGCTAGCAACAAGGGAAACTAAAAAATATGAAATTCTATTAAACAATAAGGATTATAGGAGGAGAAAATATGATATTTTTTGTGTGTAAAACTATAGCAAATGTGGTCTCTATTTATAGAGGAAGAAAAATTATAAATTTTGGTATAATTTTTATAATTTTGTAATATAATATATTAAAGATATATAAATTATTAAAAATAAAAATATCAGCCAATGAAATTGTGTCATTTGGCATAATCTCATTGACTGAGTGGTGAAAGGGATGGAGAGACCTTCGGTCGGTTTGAAGAGAGAAAGAGACTCATGTCAAGGAGAGAGAGACTAATTGTTGAATAATTTTTTTTATTTATATTTGTGACATGGAGGTCGAGCCCCACAACCGATAAACATGGTCTCATTCTCCTCACTCTTTATACTATTATTATAAATCAATATTAATATTATTATTTTGATATTATAAATTAACAATTAATTTATTTTTAATATCATTTAAATACTTAATCATAATTATAGTTATAATTATATTTAATTATTATAATAATATTATTGTTATAATAGTAAAAACTAGTAGTAATTAATAAAAAATAATAATTATTATTTTATATTAAATTAATAACTAATCAATATAGTCTTAATCAAAATTTAAAATTGTGAATTGTATTCATAATGATAAAGAGTTGAATGTTTTCAGTTAGGTGTTTCAACCCTAAAATGAGTATACATAATTTAATTAAAAATATACAATTGATTTAATTACTTTATATAATTAATTTAATTAGGTGTTTTGTTATTAATTTATTTCATGAATACAATTAGATGTATGTATAAAACACTAAAAAGAAAGAGGAAAAAAGAAGAGAAGGGAAAAAGAGGAAACATAAAATAAGGAGAAAAAAGAAAGAAGAAAGGAAGATAAAATACTAAAAAGAAAGAAGAAGTTGAAGAAAAAAGAAAGAAGAATAAACTAAAGAAGAAAAAAAGAAATAAGAAAGGAAGGAAAAAAATCACATATTTGGTTCTATTTAATTGAAATTTCCAAAAATATTTTCTATAGTAAAAAAATCACATGTTTGGTACATAGAGTTATTTTTGTTATGAAATACCAAAATCGATATAAAATAAAGATCAAATATCATTTACGTGCGAAAGTGAAAGATAAGATAAGAGATATAGTTCACTCTATTATTTAATATATATGGTAGATGTCGTTGATTAGATGCATGTACAGCAGTAATCAGTAGACATCTCGAGGTTTCCCTTTGTTATGGATGTTTAACTCTAGTGAAGTAGTACTATACAAGTTATAATGTGATTGCCCCACCTTTCCTACTTTTTTTTTTGTTTGTTTGCAAGTGAAAGTTGAAGGTGTAGCCAAATGTCATCTTTGGTTTATTTCGATAATCAATGGATACTATTAACGTTTTAATTACTCGATTACCTGGCCATTGTAAAAGATGCGAATGAATCAAAGAACAAAATATGTTTTATTATTTTATATACATTGTTAGGCCTAACATTTAATTAAGAGAAACAAAACAAATTATTTTTGAACCCATTTTTGGGAATTAAGGCCCAAATCTGCAGTGCTTTATATGATCATGCAACCAATAAAACATCTAAAAAACATTCCCAAAAAAGTGTAGAGAAAAATCATGTCACTGTTATCGCTATTATTTAGCAAATCGAGTGGAGTGTTATATTGCTAACTCAATACTTAATTGCTAATTATAATTAAATAATAGCCATTAGATATTCAAATTAAGGACTTAGATCATCAGTCCCGAAATGTCAATACGATCAACAAAAAACGTCAATAAGGTATTAATGTTAATTTATAACAAATTAGTTGTAATTAACTTTTAAAAAATATCTCATAACTTTAAAACGCATATAACTTTCTCGATTTAAATTATTTTTTCGCACAACATATATCAAATTAAAGATAATTTCATAAGGATTCTAACGAGATCTCACTTGCATATGTTCCAATGTCAAAATTTGAAAATTTTTTCCAAAATTTTCAATTTTTTCTTACAACAACAAATGTCAACATGATATATAAAATATGTCAATATAATACATGTAGAATGTCAATATAAGCAATGTGTTAACATTCTCAAAGCATTGTGTTAATATTTTCGAAACACTATATTGACATTTTCATCCAAAACACTAATTTGATAGTTTTTTTTTATCTTTTTCGATTTAATTAATAAAAATGAAAATTACACGTGGCAAATTGTAGACAACAAGTTTTCTAAAATCATATGGTCTTAAGTAGTTAGCAATTAAATGATCAGTTAGCAATTGATCACTTCCAGCAAATCGAAGTAATCATATTTCATCTGTGCAGCACGAATAATTAATGTTTGATATGAAAATTTCCAAATTCAAACAAATCCGAGTGATGGAATCAATCATTTTTTAGAGCATCCACAGTGGTGCGGATGTCCCGGCGGACATTCCCGCGGACATCCCAAAAACACCTCCTGCCACGTCATAAGGACTTTCCACTGGACTGCCACGTCATAAGGACATCCCACTGCACAGTGACGGACATCCCGACGGACTTTCCACAATAATAAAAATTTACAAATTCACCAAATTAAACAATTTACGGAATTTTCAACGAGTCGTATTTATAGAATTTTCAACGAGCCATATTTATAGAATTTTTTAAAAAATAATAAAATAATCGGGACGTCCGCGCGGACGTCCGTGGAGTCAACGCAATGGCGGACGTCCGCAAGGACGTCGCGACGGACGTCCCGGGACGCCGCGGAACTCCGGTATCCGCGTCACAGTTGCACAATGACGGACGTCCCGCGGAACTCCGGCCGGACGTCCACCGGGACAGGCGCCATTGTGGAGGATGTTAAAAGAGTGTGATCAACCGTTCAATTTCCTTTGTTTATTTAAATAATTCTACTAGACTAGGGTAATAAATTTGGTAAGTTGCTTTTATAGAGATGATGAATTCATTTAGAAAGAGTTTTCCATTGTCCATGGGCTGAACCCAAAAAGCCTGTAAGTTACTGAAATTACTGAAATTATATTCTTATGCATTTATATAGTTTCAATAAGCTGGCCCATTATGGTAAATGAATTTGTAGTTACGATTTGGGCAAGTCTAGCAAAGAAATTTGTTGTCTCTTGCTTTTTATGTCAATATTTATTCAGAATTTAATATTCAATTTTGCTATTGAAGTGCAACACTATTTAATTCACTATTACAAATTAGTTTTAATATTCAGTTTTATCATTGGATTCAATATTAATTAATCAGAAAATAATTTTGAAACACACTTTTTTGTTAATTTTTTTATTATTAAAATTACCAATGGAAAATTCTATTACTAGTAACTATCGACGAACAACCTATCAATAATCTTCTCTATTTGTCGATTCGGATGACATTTGTCCTCGGTAGTCTAACAGTAAAACTATCGTCACCCATCTGTAACTTTTTTTATCATCGTATTTTGCATTGACATTGTTTATGCATGTTGGTAAATTCGACGATTTGGGTTTAATAACGGAAAAAATTGTCACGAAACTCGCTTGTTAGTGTATTTTTAAGTTAGTTCAATAGCAATCTTGTTAGCAACAATCTAACAAATAACAAATCACAGTAGTATACGTTTCGACATTCTTGGAGCACTTCATCCGGAAACTTTCGGCGCATTCACCAAATAATGAAAATCCCAATAACTTTATTTCTTTTAAGTAGCGATAATATCAATATGTGGGGTACTGACTACTGATCTCACTATTTATCTAAGAATTTACTTTTTGAAAACTATGAAGAACTAATGCATATTCCTTCTGCGTTCACACATGCATGCACCTTTTCCTTTAGCTCTAATTCAAATTCAATCATGAATTCAGATTACTTAAATTCGGAATTGAAGATAATTACACGTAATTAGGAATCGAATTACAAGGATTTCGAATATTCAAATTAATACAAATGACTACATATATATATGATATGCCACTATCATAGAAAAGTCAAACAAAAGCTAGTTATATTATCTTGAAATCGAAAATTTTATAGGCTTGAATAAGGTTTTAACTAAAAAGATGCAAATTAAATGTAAAAAACTAATTGGACAAGTAAATCCTAATAACTAGTTTTAAAATTAAATTAAATCACACTATAGTGAGATTAATTAAAGAAATGAAAATTAATTAAAAAATTGGTCGTGGGACAACAGATCAAGTGCCCTTAATTATAGTTTCTTCATATATAGATTAGAGTGCAAATTTTGTAAGCTAAAGAGCCACATATATTACACATTATCCCAACAAAATAAATCAAAGCCCAGTAAATAACAAGTGACAAACTAGCTAAATCAAAATGTCCCCCACAAACACATTCAAGAAGTAACTCATACTAGCAAATAATAGGAGTAATACAAAGCACATCACCTTTAATTACCTAGTAAATAAGTTTAATAACAATAGTCCCATGAAAGATTGTTAGTTTCAAGTGTATGTATTACCTTGCTTGTACTTTTTAAAGAGATCTTCAGTCTTGGCTTTCCTAAAAGCACAACATCCAAATACATAAACCGCAATGAAAGCGACAAGAGTGATGATCAAAATCATGTCTACTTTGATCCATTATTTCTTGAGATTTGCAAGCAATCCGGCTTTGCACGAGTCGCAAGAATAACAGAGCTGCGTTTGGTCGTTGCTCCATTGCACACAGTCCGTGTCCGCCGCATTGTTTATGGGACTGATCCAGTATGTAGGGTTCACGAACGTGTACCCGCATTCTGTTGGCGGCTTGCAGCACCCCGACTGCAAGCCGGGATGGACACATTTTTAAAAGTCATATTAGGAAATGAACATATTTTTTTAAAGACAAGGTCAAGTTAAAATGATTAATTACCCTGTTTATCACCTAAAGTAAGCACTTCTTATAAAAATCAATAATCAAATATGTCCTATATTAAGGGAGTATTATTTTTTATATTCTCATATGTTTTAATTATAGGGTAAATGATTTAAGGTTAAAATGAAAAATACAAAGATGGGGACCAATGTTTTCAAAACCAGACCAATAATTGAATCAACAAAGCTATTGATTCATGGTTCAACCAGTCAGACTGATTTAAAAAGATAGAAATAAAAAAAAAACTTCATTAAGATAGAAATCCAAATTTAAGTCTATTGTTTGAAAAGATTGCTCAAGCTCAAAGAAAAGTTATGTAACATGTTTTGCAGAATCATGTTTTGTGTGGTAATCAATCTAAGAATAATATTTACAGCACCATAAAGCTACCAAGCAAGTAGTAGTAGATTAAAAGCTTTAGTATAATAAGGTCACCTTTTGCAGGTCTAAAGAGTAGAAGTTGTCGGACTGAATTCTACTACTAAATCACATAAACTCACTTTCTTGATTCTTTTAAAAGATGAAATTTGAATTAACTTCAACAAAATAGAGTAAAGCAAAACCACATACACACTAGAAATGAAATTTGATGTCCCATTTTATAAATTTTTTCCTTTCCTTTCCTCTTTGTTGACAATTGAGATTACCTGCAAAGGAGTGATGGGAGCATTGAAGAAATCCTGAGCCGCGCGGTAGCTCTGATTCAACTCGGCGCAAATGGTGGTGGAGCTGAGGCAGCTCCTGATCCTATCCCACTTGTACGTGCTGCTAACGCGCTGCCTCAGCCAGCCGGAGTAGCCGTCGAGATCGTACTCCCAGTAAGTACGGCTGGGGACGGGGTGGCCCCCGCCTCTGCTGGTGACCATGTAGATGAATACAACCAGGCAAGCGAGAAGTAGAATGAGGAGAAGCATGGCGACCATGTAGGCAATGAGGAGCCACTGGATCCTCCAAAACCCTCCCACGAAGCCGGCCAGCGCCGCCACAAGGATGAGCACGCCCAGGATGATGACCGGCCACTGCAGGATCTTCACGCACGCGTTGTCCGCCTTCGACGACAGCGTTATCCCCGCCCATATCACCGGGATCGACAGCAGCATTGCCACGAAGTTGGCCCCGCCGATGATGTTGTTACTCAATGCCATCCTAATTAAAAATGGCTTTTTTGGGAGATGGGAATTGGGAAATGTTTTGTTTAGTGGGAAAAGGGTTTTGATTATATGATGGACTTTGTTTCGACTTTTTCAACGGGAGACAGCATGTAAAGTGAAACATGGGGAGAAATTCGTTGCTCCAATGCAGGTTTATGCTGTCATCACATCTGATTCATTTCTCAATTTCTTTTCACGGGAATGGCATTGGATTCTTTATTAAGTTGATATTAGTAAGAAAATATTTCCTTTCATCAATACTTTTATGGATTTTGTAGGACCATGCAATTAAGCATCATTTATATTGTATATGTAGTATTGATTTAATATTAAGCTATAATTCATTTAATATTCAGTACTAACATTTTTCTTGTCACATATTAACGACAACAAAAATACTGTATTCCGCTAGTCACATTGCATTTGTTTTTTCACTTTAGAGTTTCAATTGAAGAAGAAATATAAGTTTAGGGTCTTTTGCATTAAGAGCATCTCCAATGGCGGCGAGCGGGCCGGCTAGCCGATTTCCGGCGCTCGCCGGTTCGCTCGCCGAACCATTGTAACCGGCCAGCGCCATTTCGGCGAAAAAATCGGTGAGCGCACGCCGATCCGCGAGCGCTGGGCGATGCGCTCGCCGGTCTGCTTGCCGCCATTGCAGGCTCCGGACCGGCGAGCGGAAATTTTAATTTTTTTATTTAATGTTTTTTTTAATGAAACTCATTCTTGGTTGTTTCTCTTTTATAGAGACATCCTTGAATGTTTTATGTTCCACTTTCGATGTGGGACAAACTCATTCTTGGTTGTTTCTCTTTTATAGAGACATCCTTGAATGTTTTATGTTCCACTTTCGATGTGGGACAAACTCATTCTTGAGGATGTTGTAATGTTATTTTAATTTTAATGAAGCGTGTTTTTTTAATTAATGTACTTTTTAAAATTTTAATATTATTATTGAATTTTCTCGTATCTGTGTCGTAAATTTAATTCCGTATTTTGTGTGATTGTCAATTATTATTTGTTTTATATAATTAGGAGTGATGTAGCTAGACTATTGCTAGGCTTTTATTGCTGGGCTATTTGCTTGGTCTGATGATGTGGTAAGATGATTTTTAGTGCTGATGATGTGGCAAGATGAGTTTGTGGCTGAGTTATTGTTGGGTTACTGCTGGGCGAAAGTCCCTGGAGATGCCGTTATAAGCAATTAGTAGCGGGTTATTGACGGGTTTCTTCAACTGCGGGCCTAAACGTGGGCTTCCCACTTTTTTATAAAACTATGGCCTAACTAATAAAATATTACCATCAACTCTCATCTCGTTTTACAATTCAAGTTGATGAATAGTTAACTTATACTTTAGCAATGAAAATATTAATAAATATTAATTTATTTCATATTTTATATTATAAATTAATTTCAATAATGTTGTAGGCTAAACTTCAATAATATTACATTCCCAAAGTTTGCAGAGTTACAAATAGTATTTGGAAGTCCATAAAATTTAGCGTTAAATTCACATAATTAAAAAAATAATTATTTGAAAATTTCACATAATTTATTAGTTCTAGTATTTAAGAACGTCAATTTTGATTTCGATAAAATATTATTCAAACATGAAAAATAAATATCTATAACGTAGACGAATAAAAGCATTTAATTTGTAGTGTAAAGATGAAAAAAGATGGCAATAGCTATTGCTGATCTAGGCTAAAACTTGGAGTTCTCACGGTCACGGTGATACACTTTTTTGTGGGCTCAAACATTCGAGCTAAAGTTCGAAAATTGGGCTTTCAACTACAATTAATCTAGGCTACTTGTCGCTCAAATGAAAGATGATGGCACCCATTTATATGCACTCCTACAATTTAAGAATGAGAAAGATCAAATCCTCATTCCTCCCCAACTAAAATAAAAAGAAAAAAGAAAAATTGTAATTATAAGATTGAATATGCATCCTAAGACATGGATCATTCTTCATTTCTAAATTGGACTCCAATATAGTATGATGTGGAAGTCTGTCTGAAAGGACTTTATGAATTTCCATATCATCATCATATGACTTTCTTTTTGTTCTACTTGCTCTTGTTAATCGCCCATTACTCTTTTTTTGCTCATCACATAACGCATTACTAAAAGTGTATACAAAGTTGAATAAAATGCCCCCACTCGTCTCAAAAGTTGCCCACAATACTCAATCTTCAACAGAAAAAAATATACTAGTACTCCCTCCGTCTCATATTACTTGCACTGTTGCTTTTCGACTCGTCACAAACTCTTTACACTATTTATAGTTTAAGTTAGAATTAATGCATTTGATTAATATGTTATTTTAAGTTAAGAGCTCCTTTATTAAGTGATGTCTCATTACACTTAAATTCTAATTTAATTACACTAAAAAATCAATCTCAAATTTACGGCCTAAAATGAAAAGTGTGAGTAACATGGGACGGAGGGAGTATATAGTAGTACATAGATACATCATATGTGCATCATATTTATTCAATACATTCATGAATTCAATGAAACTCTTTTTCCTATTTCCTCTTGTTTTGCTAATGTCTTCTTTGAAATCCTTGTTTTCTTTATTTGTTGTTTTCCATAAATATGGTATCTCCATTAGGTGATAAGTAGGGTATTGAAGTGTAAAATCATGCACTACATAGTACATTCCCCACCCACAGTTTTCAAAATCTTTATCGCCACTAGGCGATCATCAAATGTTCATACACAGGAATATTGTACTCAATTTTATTGATATCATCCATTTTTTTCAGGTTCCTTCCGTCCCATAAAAATAAAGACATTTTTCATTTTGGGACGTCCCAATATTTGAACTTCTTTCTCTCTAATAAGGTGAGTCTCATTCTCCACTAATAATACTACAATTATTTTTCTTTTTATCTATTTCTTACGTTACCAATTGTGCATTACTTCTCGTGTCATCCCAAATGTCCATATTTTTGTGAGACGGAGGGAGTATATTCATTTCCCATACTAAGCCATTGATTTCACATTTTCACTTATAACGTAGAAACATGCATATGCCTTAAATACTTCTCACTCTTGGTGATGCATTGGCCTGTTGTAAAGTGTCGTCACTATCTTAACATGTAGTGCAAGCTCGTGTTGTCAGTCTGTTTACTGCAAAGCTTTGAGCCTTTTCACTGCAATATGAAAACGACAAGCTTCCAAGCAAGAACTTGTCCTATAATAAATTTCATTCATGATTATTAAGATAGTAAGATTCATGGAGGTTAAAATCTTCCTCCTAGTGCCTATTTCTATCTTCTCCTCCTCCATCGATAACTATGTCCTCTCTATGACTCTTATCTATTTTATTCCTTCACTCAATTTTGTGTCTAATCAACGCATGCATTAATCAAATCCAGTCACAATTGTTTTTTTCCAAAATCTCAATTTGGAACTCGTTATATACGTTGCTTAATTTTGTAAGGGATTAAAGAAATGCCAATGCAAGCCAACAATAACTAAAATTTTCGACAAGGAAAGTGTTAGACAAATTTCCAAAGACACCTTATTACTACAAGATAGAGAAATGCATGTAAATTATACAACTATCATAATTAAATTTTAATATATAATAATAATAATCGTAAAAATAACAAATAAGTATAAATGTTTGGATTTTGAACCTATATTAATTAAATAAATTTAATTAACTAATTGATTTAATAAATGAATGAATTAACTATTTTAATAATTGAAGTAAGATATTTTAATTAGTTACATAATAATTATAATAATGATTGTTATTATTATTTTATTGATTTATATGATCATATTATATTAAAATTTTCTAAAGAAGTTATTTGAATGACATAATAATCACAACCACCTACGAGAGTAAACTAACATCCGATGTAAATCCATAAATTAAACACTACTACATAAAATTAATTATCTTCATCATACCGATATTTTCTATTTGTTTTACCCAACCGAATTAGTAGATAGTTAAACTAACCAAATGATTAAATAGAGGTACTACAATTTTGGAAAGCGACGTCGAAAACAAAAAAATATTGATTGATCTTGTGAAAGTGTGTCCATGCAAACTACTGGAGCTCGGCTTCTGAGCTCGGAAATGAAGCTCGGCTTTGAGTCCGGTTGTGATCGAGTGGTGGAGCCTCGGCAGCTCCGAGAAGAGATCAAGAAATAAAGCTCGGCTTTGAGCTAGCCGAGAAAGGCAGTTCGGTTGATAACCAAGAATGGCAGTTCGGTTGATAGCCGAGAAATGCAGTTCGGTTGCTAACCAAGAATGGCAGTTCGGTTTTAGCCGAGCAGCGGTTATAACTAACTTTGGGAAATAGAGTTAGTTGGATTTTATTTCTTGATTGCATCTTGTATAAATAGCTCGATAGAGCTCAGTAGTGAGAGACGCAGAACACAGATTACACACACAATTAGAAGAGAATTCTTGCACTAGCTAGCGTTTGCTTAGAGTGATAGATTGTGAGTGTGAAGTTCTTGTATTGAGAGTTCCATCAATAAGATTCCGGTCATCTTCTCCGTGGACGTAGGTGGATTATCACCGAACCACGTTATATCGTTTGCGTGCTTTATTTCCTCGTTCGTGCGTGTGTGAGATCGGCGGTATCACGACCCAACAAGTGGCGCCGTCTGTGGGAAGACTTCCACGATTTGCCGATTGATTGGTTTCTGGGTGAGTTCGTGTCTAGAGGTTCCGTTGTATAAGCTGATCTTGGCGATTGCCCACCGCTCGTTTTGAGAAATGTCTACAGCCAAGTTCGAGGTGGAAAAGTTCACCGGGAAGAAACGATTTTGGGCTGTGGAGGCTGAAGATGAAGGCCATCTTGATGCAGCAAGGCCTATGGGATATCTTGAAGAATGAAGGTGACGCTAAAGAAGGCAAACCTGATGCTGATGAAAAGGAGAAGCAAAGGCTTCAAGATATGCAGTATAAGGCTTATAGCACCCTGATCTTGAACCTCACGGACAGGGTGCTAAGGGAAGTTTCCAAGGAGGAGACGGCTGCAGGAGTATGGGGGGAAACTTGAGTCATTGTACATGACCAAGTCTCTGGCGAACCGGTTACATTTGAAGCAAAGGCTTCTTGCTTTCAAGTTTTCAGATGGGAAGAGCATTTCTGAACAGCTCGAGGAGTTTGGGAAATGCATAGATGATCTTGAGAATATCGATGAGGTCATTAAAGATGAGGATAAGGCATTGATGTTGCTCAATTCCCTGCCTAAAAGTTATGAGCACTTCAAGGATGCAGTGCTTCTTGGAAGAGAAACCAAGGTCACCTATGAAGAGATTCATTCTGCATTGAAGATGAAGGAATCGCAGAAGGCTAATAACAAACAAACTGATCCAGTAGCTGAGAGTCTGCATGTGAAAAATAATCAGAATAAAAGGGGTTCCAAGAAGAAGTTCCAGAAGAAGGAAGAAGGTGGAGTATGGAAGGAGAAGAGAAGCTGTCACTACTGTAAGAAACCGGGCCATTTAAAGAAGCATTGTTTTGCTTGGAAGAGGAAACAAGAGCAAGAAAAGGCTGGGAACATAGAGACTGCTGATCTGGCTCAGGATGTTGAAGATAATGAAGCTTTGAATATCCACTCAGGGGCCAAGATTGAAGAATGCTGGATCATGGATTCAGGGTGCTCCTTCCACATTTGCTCACACAAATCTTGGTTCCAAGAATTATCAGCTTGGGAAGGATCAGTGATGCTAGGAAATGATCAAGTGTGCAATGTCAAGGGCATTGGGAACATCAGATTGAGGATGAAGGATGGGAGTATGAAGGCTCTCACAGAAGTCAGATTCATTCCTCAAATCAAGAGAAATTTAATATCTCTTGGAATGCTAGAGTCAAAAGGGTGCAGATTCAACTCTGGTGATGGGATCCTCACAGTAACAAAAGGCACCAGAATTGTGATGGAGGCCCAGAGAAAGAACAGCCTATACTATTTGCTGGGTGAAACCGTGGTTGATGCTGTGAATCTTGCCCAGACAGAAGACCTGCATCTATGGCATGCCAGGCTTGGACATGTGGGTGAGAAAGGCATAAGAGAGCTGGCTAAACAAGGAGTGATGAAGTTAAGTGCATCAGACAGCCTAAAGAAATGTGAATCTTGCATTCTAGGAAAGGCAAAGAAGCTGCCATTTTCTGGTGGGAAACACACTTCATCAGCCCCATTTGTGTATGCCCACAGTGACTTGTGGGGGCCATCCCAAACTGAATCCATAGGTGGAGGTAAGTATTTCATCTCCATCATAGATGATTACTCAAGAAAAGTGTGGATTTACATTCTAAGAGAGAAGTCCCAAGCTTTTGAAAAATTTAGAGAATGGCATGCTAGATATGAGAATGAAAAGGGCTCAGTGCTTAAATATCTAAGGACTGATAATGGCATGGAGTTTCTGTCTGCGGAGTTTGATAGTTTCTGTAAGGTGAAAGGGATAAGAAGGCATAGGACCGTGCCAAGAAATCCTCAACAGAACGGGCTGGCAGAAAGAATGAATAGGACATTGCTAGAAAGGGTGAGGTGCATGCTATTCTACTCTGGAATGCCAAAGAGATTCTGGGCAGAGGCTGTCTCTACTGCAGCTAATCTGATCAATAAGTGTCCATCATCTGCTTTATCCAATGAGACCCCAGATCAAAGATGGTATGGAAGCCTAGGTGATTACTCAGCCTTGAAGGTGTTTGGGTGTGCTGCTTATGCACACATTAAGCAGAGTAAATTGGAGCCAAGGGCAAAGAAATGTGTGTTGTTGGGATACCAAGATGGGGTAAAAGGATACAGATTGTGGAATTTGGATAGAGAAGGCAGAAATATCATTGTGAGCAGAGATGTGACATTCAATGAAGAGGAGATGCCATTTAAAGATGATGGGAAGCCCTCTGGTGGTGGCAGTAGCTCTGAAATGCAAAACCTTGAGTTTGGTGGAGAATCTGCTGGAACAGACACTGATGAGGATGTTGTGATCACAGGAAATCAAGAAGAAGGTGGAGCAACTAGCTCTCAACATACTCAGAACACAGGTGAGCAGGAGTCACCAGTGCAGCAAGCTGCTGCAGCTCAAGGGGCCAGAAGAAATCCAAGAAGAAATGCAGGCCTACCTAGCAGATTCTCAGATTATGACATGAGCTTCTTTGCTCTATGTGTAGCAGAAGTACTCATGTTTTCAGAACCCTCAACCTATGAAGAAGCCATGAGTTGCAAGGAAAGTCAGAAATGGATCAAGGCCATGGAAGAAGAAATAGAGTCCTTGCTGAAAAATGGGACTTGGATTTTGGTGACTGATCCAGGGACTCAGAAGCTGATCAGTTGCAAATGGCTGTTTAAGAAGAAAGTAGAGGTGGGGGAAGTTGAAAGCATACGGTTTAAGGCAAGGCTGGTTGCTAGAGGATTCACACAAGTAGAGGGTATTGACTACACAGAGGTGTTCTCTCCAGTGGTGAAGCACACTTCCATTCGGATCTTATTGGCCATGACTGCTCATTTCAACTGGGAGCTGCATCAACTTGATGTGAAGACAGCATTTTTGCATGGAGATCTAGAGGAAACGATCTATATGATGCAGCCTAAGGGTTTTGAGAAGCCGGGAGAAGAAAAGAAAGTTTGCTTGTTAAAGAAAAGCCTATATGGGCTCAAGCAAAGCAGCCGGCAGTGGAACAAGAAGTTTCATGAGCAGATGGAATTGATGGCATTTGAGAGATCCAGTTTTGATAGCTGCGTGTATGTCAAGAGAAGTGGAAATCTAATACTGGCCTATCTACTGCTGTATGTGGATGATATTCTGCTGGCAGGATCAAGCAAGAGTGAGCTGCTGTCTGTCAAGGAGGAGTTGAAGCAGAGATTTGATATGAAAGATCTTGGGGAAGCCAAGAGAATCTTGGGTATGGATATTGTCAGGAACAGAAAGAAGAAAGAACTGAAATTGGTTCAGGCTGATTATATCAGAAAGGTGGTAGAAAAATACCAGGTAAGGAGTGAAAAGTCAGTATCCACTCCATTGGCTAGCTGCTTCAAACTCAGTAAAGAACAGATGCCAAAGACAGCTGAAGATAGAGAAGAGATGAGCAGGATACCCTATGCAAATATAGTGGGAAGTGTGATGTACTTGATGATATGTACAAGGCCGGATGTGGCTCATGCCATAAGCGTTGCAAGCAGATATATGGCTGATCCAGGTAGGGATCACTGGGCAGCACTAAAGTGGATTCTGAAATATCTGAAAGGGTCTGTCATGGTTGGCTTGAAGTTTGGTGGTGGAGTTTGGTCTGAGGAGAGGGAAGTCCTAGAAGGATTCTGTGACTCGGATTATGCGGCTAACTTAGACAACAGAAAGTCTCAGAGTGGTTACATCTTCACACTATATGGCACAGCAATCAGCTGGAAATCAAATTTGCAGTCTGTGGTTGCACTGTCCACAACCGAAGCTGAGTATATTTCTCTGACTGAGGCTGCAAAGGAAGGAAAATGGTTGCAAGGAATCTTGGAAGATTTAGGAATGAAGCTGGGAGCAGTGAAGATTAACTGTGACAGCAACTCGGCTATATGTTTAGCAAAACATCAAATGTTCCATGAGAGGTCGAAGCATATAGATGTGAGGAGACACTTCATCAGAGATGAGATTCAAAGTGGAAAGATCAATGTGGTGAAAGTTCCTACCGAAGAAAATGCATCAGACATGTTGACAAAATCTCTGCCAACTTCGAAATTCAAACATTGTTTGAAGTTGGTTGAGATTGTGGAGTGTTGAAGCTTGTAACAAGGATTGAGAAGGGAATCCAGATATTGATGGAGTTTTGCAAGGACAAGGTGGAGATTTGTGAAAGTGTGTCCATGCAAACTACTGGAGCTCGGCTTCTGAGCTCGGAAATGAAGCTCGGCTTTGAGTCCGGTTGTGATCGAGTGGTGGAGCCTCGGCAGCTCCGAGAAGAGATCAAGAAATAAAGCTCGGCTTTGAGCTAGCCGAGAAAGGCAGTTCGGTTGATAACCAAGAATGGCAGTTCGGTTGATAGCCGAGAAATGCAGTTCGGTTGCTAACCAAGAATGGCAGTTCGGTTTTAGCCGAGCAGCGGTTATAACTAACTTTGGGAAATAGAGTTAGTTGGATTTTATTTCTTGATTGCATCTTGTATAAATAGCTCGATAGAGCTCAGTAGTGAGAGACGCAGAACACAGATTACACACACAATTAGAAGAGAATTCTTGCACTAGCTAGCGTTTGCTTAGAGTGATAGATTGTGAGTGTGAAGTTCTTGTATTGAGAGTTCCATCAATAAGATTCCGGTCATCTTCTCCGTGGACGTAGGTGGATTATCACCGAACCACGTTATATCGTTTGCGTGCTTTATTTCCTCGTTCGTGCGTGTGTGAGATCGGCGGTATCACGACCCAACAGATCTCGAAGCACACGATTGAAAGTGTGGGAACAAAGCATACATGAAGGTTAGTAGTTTGTAGTGTAGATACAACTTTACACGTGAAGTTGTTTTATTCCCCTTTGGCCTTATCTCACACTCTTAAGATCTCTCGACTTTTTCCAAATCTTCGAGGCTGCATGCATTGAAATTGAATCTACCTGCACCTCTCCCTCTCACACCTTTTCAATTCTTGGTCGTTGATGGACCAATCACAAGCACGACACGTCTGCTCGCCACCTAGTACGCCGCCTACCGCCGGAAGCATAGGCCGAGGAGGATTTGAGAAGATCTCTCCGACATACTACGTCGTAGTCAGTAAATTATTTGTATTTGAATTTTGAACTTGATGTTACTATGATTGCTATATATCTTGGATTCATCATTAGCTTTCTTTATGTTTAACTATTACTCCCTCCGTCCCACAATAAGAGTCTTGTTTTGTCATTTCAGTCTATCCCAAGTAGACCTCACATTTCACCAACTTATTCCACTCACATTTTATTATAAAACTAATTTATATAAGTGAGACCCATATTACACTAACTTATTCAACTCACTTTCCTTTACATTTCTTAAAATTCGTGCCATAACTAAATATAACTTTTAATCCGGGACGGAGGGAGTATTATTGAAGAAGCATTAAAAGTGTTTAAAATATAAGTCAATGCTCTAAATTTCCTTAACATCTAAAATTCTATGATCCTAGTAGTGGTAGTGGTGTATCCAGTCAATCATAATTATAGAAGAGGAAGAGAAAATGAGGAAATAGAATATTTTTGTAATTGTAATTGGCTAGACATATCACGTGGCAATATGTCCGTACCATTGAATTTTTATTAGCCTTTTTGTAGTCATATTCTAAAGAAGTAAATGCTCTTCAATTACAACATAAATGAATTACCAAGGAGTTAAAACATACTCGCATCTTAAAAATTGATTTAGTTCACTATAAATTAATAACTTAATAAGCAATTCATAATAATTACAGAAATTTAAGTTATTCCAAAAGTTTAGGATCCAAAAAGTTATTTTGCACAAAAGAACTTTTTCGATCATAAACATTTACCTGTTCCAAAAGTGAATACATCTATCCTCTGGCATATTGAGGCAAAGGAGAAATAGAATCTACAAATTCACAATAATGAAACAAAATCCACTGTCATCACATAATTATACTCCACTTTCTGTGAATACATCTAACCTTGAATTGGGAATTTTCCTGTGATTAGCTTCCAATAATTTATAATTTAGAAAGGTTATGATGCGATTTTTAGGTTAAAGGAGTAATAAAATGTAAGCATAGTCGTACCTACTTTTATTGGTTTTGTATTAGTAGTATTAAAATCTAAGAAATTTACCACAATTAATGACATCTACTAACTTGGGTGTACATTTCATTGTCTCTTTAATATGGCCTATGCATCTTGCTAGCTATAGGTTATTAAGTTCAGATTTACTCTTCTGTTCCCATAAAACTCAGCCTATACTATACATATATCCTACTTGAATGTTTGGCTGGATTCAGAATTTCAGATGTTTTCACATTCACAGCATTATAGCCTATTCCCTTGTAACCAAAATTAGATTCACAAATTTTACTATATATCAATAAAACAGTACAAGAAATGAATGAAGAAACAAATTACTTTGTGTTTACAATTTAACGCGGATACAAATCACTGATCGTTGCTTCATTTCTGGAAAACTCAGTTGCTCTGATCTCATCGTTGCTACTAGGCACGAAAAACCCGGGCTGCAAAGGCACCGGGAAAGTGGAAGACAAGCTATTAAGCATCACCACAACCGAAGCCATCGTTGGCCGAACCTTTGCATTTTCTTGAACACACAACAAACCGATATGAATGCATCTCAGCATATCATTCCGAGAGGCCGAAGCAGACATCAATGCCGGATCAATCATCTTCTTCGCTGTCCCCGCACGCCAATTTCTCCAAGCCTGTATTACAAAACTGATGATTTTGCCACATCTATGTTGACATTTTAACTACTATAATCAATGAGAAATTTTCAACTTACAAAGCTAAGCATGTATTCTACATTCTCTCCATTCTCCACATTCTTGAAAGAGTTGTTACTCTGTCCGCTGATAATCTCCAACACCAGCACTCCAAAGCTAAACACGTCTGACTTCATCGAAAAATGCCCGTTTCGTGCATATTCTGGTGCCATGTACCCGCTGCCAAAAAGAAGGCATAATAAAAGAACAAGTTTTAACTTGATTGTGGATCTAACTAAATTGTTTAACATGATGAGTGGACTTACTAGGTTCCAACTATTCTGCGTGTATTGGCTCGTGTTTCATCCTGTGTGAACAATCTTGCCATACCGAAATCTGAGATTTTAGGGTTGTTATCTTCATCTAGGAGTACGTTGCTCGCTTTAAGATCACGATGAATTACACGAAGACGAGAGTCTTCGTGCAGATAAACAAGTCCCTTGGCGATGCCCTTTATGATCGTGTATCGGACGTCCCAGTTAATAGCCAAACGCTTCATCGGATCTATTTCTCAACAATATACATACATCAATTTTTAGTTTATAGAATTATGGTGTTTTTTATCAAGTGGCCGAAATGTAAGAAGGAATTACCAAAAACAGAGCAATCTAGGCTCCCATTATGAACAAATTCATATACGAGAAGCCTCTCCGGTCCTCGTAGTGAGAATCCCAACAACCTTACTAAATTTTTGTGCTGAAGCTTGACCATCAACACCACTTCATTCTTGAACTCCAATTCTCCTTGCTCTGAGTTTCTTGATAACCTTTTGACTGCAATTTGTTGACCTTTCCGAAGTTTTCCCTAAAATAAGATTATAATAACATGTGTAAAACTAAAGAATGAATAGTTTGCTAGTATTTTTATCTTTACAAATGGATGATTGGTTAATAAGAGATTCTAGTATATTATAGAGTCAATGGTATAGTATATTTAATGAATTTTAGGTAATTTCGATACAAAGAGACTTAAATGTCATTGTGAACTTGTTACAACTCGATCATAGTACACCTGATATTCTGATGCGAACTGAGATTTCTTATACAGTCATACACAAACACTGCAGGTTCCAAATGGTAGTTTTCTTACCAACTAAATTGGATCAATGTGCTAACAGGGAAAACTGCATAAAACTCTTCAAATTTTGGAGTTATATAATACAAGTAGGTTTTAGTATTTACCTTATAAACTGCACCAAATCCACCTTGTCCAATTTTATGACTATCGGAGAAATTGTTGGTGGCAGTTAGAAGCTCTTCAAAATCGAAAATAAGGGACTCTTCTGCACTTACATACTCCTCCTCATCTAATCCTATATAAAATAGTTAAACCTCATAAATGTTAAAATGTAAATATATGTTAGAAAACTGGAGTAATACGCATCACAAGATTGATTAAAATTTAAACCAAAATAATTGGATTACTTTGTAATGTGATGTGCTCTGTTTTCTTCTTCAATCTCTTACTGGCATAAGTGCCAACACAAGCAGCAATAAGCAGAGACGCAACAATTGGAACAAGAATAATGATCACTGTTCGAGTGCTATTACCATCGTCGTTGCCTGCAAAATCCACATTACAAACTCCTTTACATATTGGCAAAATTGACATTTGGTACCTATCGTTACATTTTTGGATTTAAGTGTTCCAATCACCGAAACTTTTTGCTGAAATAAAATGATTACTACTCAGTGATAGTAATTATCAATCATAGGACAAAATAAACCATTACCCTTATATTTATCACATAAGTGAAACAAAAACTCATATACATGGCACTATTTCAAAACTAAGTAAATAAATATCTCAACTTTTATCGGTTTGGATTTCAAAATAATCGTTTGACTTTGTAAAAAAAATGAATAGAAAAGGATAGTGTAATGTGAATCAATCCTAATAATTGTTTTAGTAATAATGTGGGTCCTACTTGAAATGGGACATTTATTGATGGACTGATAATAAAGACATTTAATCTAGGGGTGGACACACTAAGGCAAATGTTGGGGCTTTAAGCCCTTACCCAAATGTTATTTTTCATTTTTTTTCACTGGTACAATTTTTGAAATTTTCATAAGAAAAGGGCTGAGTTTGAGTATCTGACAATGCTTAAAGAAACAACAATGGTAGTTGTATGTTGAAAACTTGAAACGAATAAGAAGAGTATTGAATATTAGTAATATAATATTACTAGTCCTATTTACTATAGATAGCAGGCTACTAGCACTTTTTAAGGCTATATAAGTGTAGAGTATAGACTATAAGTGTCAAGCGTAGACAGAGAGTTTTTTATAGCTTCAAAATTTTTATAGAGATGGGTATCTTTTTAAAAACTAACCATTTTTTATTACTACAAGTTAAAGATAATTACGAGACTACTTTAAATTAAACTCATTCTTCTTCAAGTTAAAAACCTCCAAATTAGAAGCATGCTGATTATTTGTTTCATTCTTTAGGTTAGATATATGTTATACTAGTTTAATGTACTATAAAATATTTATGCACATCTATAGTTTTGTTGATTGTATTTTTCGTCCATAAAATACATTCCTACTCTTTAAAAATAGTAAAGTGACAGAAAAATAAAGAAAAAATGTAGTTGAAGTAAAAATGATACTCAAGTAGAGAAAATTATATATATTGAGTATATAAAATATGTGTGCAACGAAGCCCTTACAAGAAAAATTTTCTGCGTCCGCCCCTGATTTAATGGCCGACGAGAGAATATTAAACTAAGTTAATCGAACGGATTACCTGGCGATGACCGTGTCACTGGAGCCTGCACCGGAGGAGACAGGGGCGCTGCTATCATCGCTCGAACTTGCTCGATCCGACTAATATTATAAAAGGGATAGATAGTATATTCAAGATAACAGCCTGGCATATACACAACAATCCGTGACCTGTTATCACAACAGATCATTTGCTCCGACCTGATCAAGCAATCGGCGCAACCCGCCGCCGACAGATCCGGCACGCACTGCATCATCGCAAACATCGTCTGAAAATCCGGCGCCGTCCCATTCCCCGCCGCGATCTTCATCAGCGGCCCTCCCGCAGCCGCCTGGGCGCGAAGCTCCCTGAGCAGCACCCTCAGCTGCTGGTTGAACTGCTCGGGGCTGCTCAAGTTCTGGACGCCCCTGGAGCGGACACTGTATGACTGAGCTCCCGCGCCGCCGGATATGGGCTCGTCGGAGTAGCGCAGAGTGCACGCTTGACGGAAGAAGATCCCCTGTCTCCGGTTGGGGCAGAGCGACTGGAGAAGCGGGGCGATGGCTCCTCGGAGGCAGCTGCGGCATTCCTCCAGCTGGAAGTCGGTTCGGCAGAGTGCGCTGGCGTAGACTTGGTCCGGGGCTTGGCCGGAAGTGGCGTTGTAGTAAGCGTTGTCGGTGATGTTTGGTGCGAGGGATGAAATGAGGGAGATGAGATTGGTGCTGTATGTGCCGTTGGCGGTGTAATTGCCGCCGAAGCAGCCGTAGTTTTGGGCTGTTACGGAGGCGGAGAGGTTGGTGAGGATTGCCAGGATCAAGAGGAGACATGTTTGACTACTCATTGTCGTTTGAGTTTGCTTTCAAATCTGGGAATGGAAGTAAATATACCAAATTCAGACATGTTGGGTATTTTATAAGAGCTAGTGGCATAAAAGCATGCATGCGATGTAACGACGAAATATCCTTCTAATACTAAAAAACTATATGTAGCCCATAACTGATGTTACAACTTGGTGCGGAGATTAGAATTAAGTAGAATTAACATTTACATGCTATTTGCTAATAATTTATATTTACTCTCTGTAAAGTTAGTTTCCATTTTAATCTTAATATAATCAATTGTAAATAATACTACTAATGTTTAAATAGTTTTGGTGCTTATTGAAAGTTATAAATAAATTTCAGTTTAATATAGAGTATTTATTAAATTGCGATATTTCTAGAATAAAAATTAAAATGCTTTCAGAAAAGCTGAGATTTATTCTCACTTCAGAATAACATATCAACTCCCTCCCAAACTTCCGCATTGCTGATGCCCAAATTAGCTTCTAACTCAACCAAACTCAAACACCCTTTTAGTCTATCAACTGCTAGTAAATGTGATAGTGAAAATATAGTTGTAAAAGGATGTCAACAAACAGTCTATGTGTAAGTGTAATTGCATTATAGTAGTAAATCGTAATTTCAGACTTTTGCTAGTTGCAAGAAACATCGAGGCTCTCTCTTTGCACATTTTATTAGCAAAAAAAAAAAAAAAAATGACGCATGCTAAAGGCGTACAACTACATTGGGGTTTTGGAATTTTGTGCACCTTGATTTGTGAACCGCTATAAGTCTATAACCATGAAAGGCATTCAAGCCTTCTGAAAAAAAAGAATGAAAGATATTTATGCATCTTGTCCGTGTAAACTACTTCCTTCGTTCCATAGGTAATGAAGTCATTTCCCTTTTTAGTAAAAGTCAACATATTTATTCCTACTTACGTTTCCTCTCTCTTACTTTATTATCTTTTTATTTAATACATTATACATTATTTTCTTAATCTCCGTGCCGAAAAGAAATGCCCCATTACTATGGAACGGAGAGATTAACACCCAACAAAGATGTTTAGGCTTTGCATGCTCTTACACATGAACGAGAATGTATTATGTACTCATGAAGTAGTGGATGTGGGTTTTCATAAAAGATAAAGATGTAACACCGCTAGCAACAGAGCTTCATCGAACTGGACAAAGCAAAATTTCAACAAATTAAAAGACTAGGCAGAGAGAGAGCTTGACAACTTGAATATTGTGAATGTAGAGATTTTGGTGTTCTGTATAATGGACTTGACTACCATATAATAGGTGTAATCCAATGCATGATGAGGCAATTGAAGTTAACACAACTTAAGTCTGTCATCATTGCTAGAGTGAAACGACTCCACCGGGGGTTACAGATGTTACACGCGCTACTCAGGGACGCGTGCTCGAGTTGAACCTGGACGGACACACCTCACATCTAGGTTCGTTCACGTATGAGACTTCTATATGTCAGCCACATTTCCTTCGCCTCATTATGTTGGCGATGTGGCCACCTCTGACCACGGACCACGGCTCACGACCTCGGCCTCTGCATCCACGAGGCGAGGCAGCGGCGTGCGTGTGAGGTTTACCACCCATCTTTGTCCACTTTAATTATTATATGTAATAATTTAGCCTCTTAAATATAAGATTAATGAAGGCTCTAAAATCTATGTGGGATAGTTAATACACCTACTCACAATTGAAAAAGTATGAAAGATAAGAAGGGTGGTTAAAAGTATTGTTAGTGGATAGTGGGGTTCCACATTATTGTTAATGTTTAATGAGTTGTAATTGCATAGTGGTATAAGTTTTAATTAAATTGATATATAAGAGTAATAAGTTGTGGACAACTTTCCATAATGAAACAAATGCCACTGTCTTTACAAAATTGAGTGATGCTAAATGGCCATAATGTGGCCGGCCATAAAGATTTAATTTAGTCCATTTACATGAATAAAAAAATTAGAATTACCGATATAAACTTATATGTGTGTGAATGGACTTGTAAGTTGATACTTATCTTTGAATTCCATTACGAAAACACATTAATATCACGAATTACTGTATACGTTGAGCAACAATCAAGAAATGACAGTAGTAATAAGTTGAGCAAAAACTACGAAAGAGTAACACTAACATGTTGAGCAATATATAATGAAGATGATATAAAAGTAAAATCAAGTAGTATTAAACCAAAAATTTGAAAAAAAAAACAATTATTTTTGTTATTTAATTAATTTATGGCTGGCCATAATATGGCCGCATAGCATTATTCTACAAAAGATTATAGTACTTCACTTTTCCCATTTTGACCTTGAATTGGAAAATTTTCCTGTGATTAGCTTCCAACAATTATATTCCAAATTCAGTAAAAGCAAAGATTAATCGTTGGGAAAGATTATCATGCTATTATATTTCCTACTTGTATGTTTGGCTGGATGGCATTCACAAATCACAATAGTTTGACATTCATAGCATGATGACTCTGTTTTTTTCCCTTCTAACAAAAATGAGATTCACAAATTTTACAATGTATCAGTAAAACAGTAAAAGAAATGAATGAAGCAACAAAATTAAATTTGTTTTTGAAACACACGTGTTCACAAATGTTTAACGCGGATACAACTCACTGATCGTTGCTTCATTTCTGGAAAACTCAGTTGCTTTGATCTCGTCGTCGCTACTAGGCACGAAAAACCCGGGCTGCAAAGGCACCGGGAAAGTGTAAGACAAGCTGTGAAGCATCACCACAACCGAAGCCATCGTCGGCCGATCACTTGCATTTTCTTGAACACATAACAAGCCGATATGAATGCATCTCAGCATATCATTCCGAGAGGCCGAAGCAGACATCAATGCCGGATCGATCATCTTCTTCGCTGTTCCCGCACGCCAATTTCTCCAAGCCTATAAAAATACTCATGATTTTACCAAATCTTTATTGATGTTTTAACCACTCTTAATCAATGAAAATACTTGAACTTACAAAGCTAAGCATGTAGTCTACGTTCTCTCCATTTTCTACATTCTTGAAAGAGCTATTACTCTGTCCGCTGATGATTTCCAACACCAGCACTCCAAAGCTAAACACGTCGGATTTCATCGAAAAATGCCCATTTCGTGCATATTCTGGTGCCATGTACCCGCTGCCAAATGTACATAGGATATGTTTTCAAGCAACCGAAAAGAAGGTACTATAAAAGAACATTTATAACTTACTAGGTTCCAACTATTTTGCGTGTTTTGGCCAGTGTTTCATCATCTGTGAACAATCTTGCCATACCGAAATCTGAGATTTTAGGGTTGTTGTCTTCATCTAGGAGTATGTTGCTCGCTTTAAGGTCACGATGAATTACACGGAGACGAGCCTCTTCGTGCAGATAAACAAGTCCTTTGGCGATGCCCTTTATGATCTTGTATCGGCTGTCCCAATTAATAGCCAAACGCTTCATCGGATCTATATCTCAACAATATAAGTACATATATATATATACATCAATTTTTAGTTAACAGAATTTGGATGTTTTTTTATCAGGTGGCTAAAATGAAAGAGGGAATTACCAAAAACAGAGCAATCTAGGCTTCCATTATGAACAAATTCATATACGAGAAGCCTCGTAGTGAAAATCCCAACAACCTTACTAAATTTTTGTGCTGAAGCTTGACCATCAACACCACTTCGTTCTTGAACTCCAATTCACCTTGCTTTGAGCTCATTGATAACCTTTTGACTGCAATTCGTTGGCCACTCCGAAGTTTTCCCTATACAATTCATGCGTATATCAAACTATGCACTATAATATTTTTCCAATAATTTTATTGAATATGAAAGTTTGGTTTCAACTTATCTATAGTAAGATGATTAATCCCAAATTTTGCCTCTAGATTAAAGGCATATTTACCTTATAAACTGCACCAAATCCTCCTTGTCCAATTTTAAGTCTATTGGAGAAATTGTTGGTGGCAGCTACAAGCTCTTCAAAATCGAAAATGAGGGACTGCTCTGCGCTTACATCCTCCTCCTCCTCATCTAAGCCTATTTAAATCACATAAAATGTAAATATATGTCAGAAGCTAATATGCATCATAGTCAAATGATGATTTAAAAATAATTGGATTACTAATGTGCTCTGCTTTCTTCTTCAATCTCTTTCTGACATAATTGCCAACACAAGCAGAAATAAGCAGAGACGCAGCAATTGGAACAAGAATAATGATCACTATTCGAGTGCTATTACCATCATTGTTCCCTGCAAAAACCAGATTACAAACTCATTTACTTAATAGGCATAATTATCATTTAATACCTATCGTTACATTGAGTAATCAACGTGTAATTTGGGATTACCTGGCGATGACGGAGGAGACAAAGGCTCTGCTATCATCGCTCGAACTTGCTCAATCCGACTAATATTATAAAAGGGCTCAATAGAATATTCAAGATAGCAGCCTGGCATATACAAAGCAATCCGTGCATTGTTACCACAACACAGCAATTGCTCCGCCCTGATCAGGCAATCCGCGCAGCCCGCCGCCGAGAGATCCGGCACGCACTGCACCATCACGAACATCGTCTGAAAATCTGGGGCCGTCTCGTTCCCCGCTGCAATCTTCATCAACGGCCCTCCTGCAGCTGCCTGGCCGCGAAGCTCCCTAAGCAGCACCCGCAGCTGCTGGTTGAACTGCTCGGGGCTGCTCACATTCCGGACGCTCCCGGAAAGGACACTGTATGATTGAGCTCCGGCGCCGCCAGATATGGGCTCGTCGGAGTAGCGCAGAGTGCACATTTGTCGGAAGAAGATTCCTTGTCTCCAGTTGGGGCAGAGTGATTGGAGAAGCGGGGCGATGGCTTCTCGGAGGCAGCTGCGGCATTCCTCTAACTGAAAGTCGGTTCGGCAGAGCGCGCTGGCGTAGACTCGGTCCGGGGCTTGGCCGGCGGTGGCGTTGTAGTAACCGTTGTCGGTGATGTTTGCTGGGAGGGATGAAAGGAGGGAGATGAGGTTGGCGCTGTATGTTCCGTTGGAGGTGTAGTTGCCGCCGAAGCAGCCGTAGTTTTGGGCTGTTACGGCGGCGGAGAGGTTGGTGAGGATGGCCAGGATCAAGAGGAGACATGTTTGACTACTCATTATCGTTTGAGTTTGGTTTTAAAATTGGGAATGGGAAGAAATTAAATAGACCAAATTCAAACAAGTTGGGTTTTTATAAGAACTTGTGGGGTGGAATATATTGCATGCATGCTATTTAACAACCAAATCATTTTATTTAAAATCAATATGTACGTCAAAAGTTACTTATATAAAAAAAAGACTATGTAGGTCAATAGTTGACCTTATATAATGACAATATATAGGTCAATAGATGACCTTATATTAAAACAACGCGGTGTGTAGAATTAAGCAGAATTTAATATATTACTTTTAATCATTTTCAATTTTATATATTTATATAAACTCTGATATTTCTAAAAAAAATTTAAAGTTGTGCAATGCTTGGCAAGTTGAGCTCAACACAGAGCCAAATTTAGAAGGAAAACATGGATTGAATAAATATGCCGTAAACAGGACGTTCACTTACTGAGTCGTCGTCACTCGTCACATTTCATGAAAAAAATAAACATTGTAAACCAACTCATTCTGCCAAAATAACACTAGTATTAATTCAAATTTCATTGTATCTTTTCCTCCCAATTATTACTCATTCTCTAAAAATATTAGTAATACTCACACCGTCCCACAAGAATATGCACTATTTACTTTTTAATTCTTAATTCGTTCCACAAAAATATGCAATTTCTAATTTTAGAAACTTATTTCTCTCTAATGAGATGTGACTCATTCTCCACTAATAATATTTTAATTATTTTTTCGTTCTACCTCTATGTTACTTTACTAATTTTGCATTAAAACTCGTACTGAACCCAAAGTGTATATTATTTTGGGATGGAGTAATTATTATCAAACTTCATTCTATCTTCTCCCCTCAATTATAACTCATTCTCTTAAAATATTAATACTTCATCTCCATGATTTGAAGATTCATTTTGACCCGACACTGATTTAAATGAGCATTTTGACTCAGACACGTGCAAAAAAAAATTACTTGCAATTACCTTAGGACAAAAGAAGTACTCCCTCCATCCCTATAAACATTTGGTTGGCATGAGTTTTAATGCATAAATAGTAAAGTAAGAGATCTATAGAGAAAAAGTAATTAAAGTATTTTTTAGTAAAAAATGAGTCTCACCTCTACCTCTTTAGAGATAAAAAACTTTCCAAAATTAGAATATTTATAGCTTTTAGGGACAGATTAAAAAGAAAATTGTTAATACTTTTGAGGGATGGAGGGAGTATTATTTAACACTCCTATAAACAATAGTATGTCGTTTGTAAGAGCTACACTAGATTCTATCCTCTTGTTGACTCCCCAAGGTCCATACTACATATACATACCCAAGCCTTCCTTAGACGAAATCTAACTTTGAAATGGTGCTCAGCCTCGCAAATCGCAATCACCTGAAAGGACGAGTGCACTGGAAGATTTTCGAAGTCTGTCGAAAATACACCCCTTTGATAGTGAAAAATATAGGATGTCAACAAGCCCATCCAATTTGTGGTTGTAATTGCAACATAAATCGTAATTTCAGACTTTTGATAGTTGCTGTTTCAATTTGTGGTTGTAATTGCAACATAAATCGTAATTTCAGACTTTTGATAGTTGCAAGAAACATCGAGGGTCTCATTGCACATTATAGCCAGAAAAGCAAAGGTGCAGGTTATGGTATAACTTAAGACCGATGAAGTAGCTTACAACACAAATAATAAGTAGACTTATGTAATCAAAATTTAAAAATGAAAACTATCACGACTAAAGATAAATTTGTTAGTTATTGGAACTTGATAATTAACATACTCCAATGACCCCTGTCGAGAATGATGCAGATTTTATATCTACTAAAGCAATGTGAATAGATGAAACAAAACCACTAACCTAACTCTGCTACAACTCTCCACCCTAGAAAGGTATCAAATGTTTTGTACATCACTCACCAGTAATCCTCTCTAATCCAAGTGCTTTGGATACTGGATGCTTCTACAAGTATTTCCTCTGTAGTCTGTATTGAACAAAAAAATGCAGCTCTGCAACAGCAAAAACTCAAAGTTAATCACATTGCTAGAACAATAACCTTCAACAATCAGCAACAAGTCTGATTGATTTCTGGAAATATACAAGTTCGCTGCAATCAACAAGATATGATATGCAAGACATACCCACTCATTTGGTCTTTTTTACTCAGAAATTCTCTTGTTTCTTGCCTCTGCTTTCCAATGCCTTCGGCTGGATCCATTTGCTGCACTACTATCCGAAATTGGAGTATTTGAAGGATTTAATAGTGGATTTTCTTGATGGCCGCCACCATCCACAAAGGTCGCTGAACTTCCGCTTGAAATTACAGTGCCACCATTATTCAAAGGACATGTTTCTGAGTTCTTGTGCATATGGGCTGTCCTGGCATCTTTCTTCCAATCTCTCTGACAATGAATACGGGTCAAGTAATCTGGGCCATGACCCGGGGCAATTCCGCTTACTGAAATATCAACTTCCAGAGGTACAGATAGAAACTCAGTATGCAGCTGCTGGTAATGCACAGGTGTTGATTGATCAATACTTGAAGCCTTTCTTAGATCAGCTTCTTGACGCTTACGAGCTCTATATCTACGTTGCCTCTCCCTATTCTTCAAACGACGAACCGAAATATCATCAGGACTTCTAGCAGCTTCTTTTTCATCATGATGCAACAACAGAGAACCATCCATCCTGGAATAACCACAAGTAAAATACAGGTTAGAAAGACATGTGTTTCAAAAGAACATCAAGTAACTCTTGATTGCACAATTTACTTCATCCATATTGATTTTCAATAAAAATTTAATTCCACAATGAACAAATAAACTGGGTTTATTTTTCTGTAAGCAATCACCACACGTAAAGGCATAAGAGGCACAGAAACGTAAAAACTGTTCCAATTAGAGGAACAATATATAGGTGCAATGGAGACTTGAGATGACAGAAACGTAAAAACTGCTCCAATTAGAGGAACATTATATAGGTGTAATGGAGACTTGGAGATCCTCTCAGATAGGAACATACAAGTATGTAATGTTTCTGAGAGAATGAGAGTATGGATGCATGTTTAAATTAATATCCAAAGTTAGTGCCATGGGGAATATAACTTTGAAAATCCTTTAAATTTGAGCCTGAGGTGTCTTCAACCACAACATGTAGATCATAATTTTTCTCCTTGAAAGATGAATTATAGCTTCTACTAAGGTATAAACTTACACAATATTTACAACACATCTGACCAGCTTAAGGAGGGTAGGCACTTGGCACTTGAAAGAGAGAATTTTTCCATATCCTTATCTTTAAGAAAGTATGTTTGAGCCTATAAGAAACAGCAAAGCAGACCACATGTACACTTCACATGCAAAATTGCAATAGCTATAACATAAATATAGATGATCCAGTACTTTATATCCACCAGATGGAAAATTTGACAGTTGAAAAGAGGGTAAAACAATGAAGGTGGTCATTGGCAGATAGATCTTTATGAAACACTGTTAGCAACGCAGCAGATATATTCAGTTGGCAAGAGATATTATTGAGAAAGAAAGAAATAAACCACTAAACGGTAGCAGTAGGTAACTAGATATGGCTTGAAGATACACTAAAACTGATGGTAGCACTAGTATCCTGTTTTAAACAACAGCTGAAGAGAATTAACTCAGTGGAAGTTATCCTATTGCTTCTTTTAGTTGCAAGAATTCAAGAGGTTGGTAAGTTTTCTTCCCAAGTGCTATTGACTTAATGTTAGCCACTTGATTCAATTATTCTAGTTTTTTCATAAATGATACTCCCTTCATCCCTCACAGGTATAGCACATTTGACTTGCATGTGTGAAAGCCAAACATAGCAATTGTGCCACACTTTTGAAGGACAGAGGGAGTATTAACAACACCATAAGTATGCGTTGCAACTTGCATGTGTGAATGCCCAGACTGCAAGCATCACACATGATGTTGTCAAAAACGCGCCTGGGGCGCAGGGTGCATGTGGCTTGGCTGGAACCGCCCCTAGGTAGCCACAGCGAGCCAGGGGCTGCTGTGTGATCCTGGAGCGTTCGTGACCTTTCAAATCTTTAAGCATTAAAACCTTCAAACGCCATTAAATCTTTTTTCCCTAAAATTACTAAAATACAAAGAACGTTGAAATCTGACATAATCCTTCAAATCTCCAAAAATAATCTCTAATGTTCCTTTAAAAACAATGAATGTTCCACAATTCTGAATACGGCTCATTTTCAGCATTCTTCTTCTACTCAAATTCTTCCTTGTTCTTCGACTCAAAGGTTTCAAATCCTTTCTCAATTCAACTCACATTCTCCCAGAATATTTGAAGAATGGAAAAAATCTATTAGAAACAGATTCATGTTTCGAATTCCACCTGTGACTTTTCTTTTTATTTCCAAGGTAAAAAACATACTCCCACCGTTTCCTAAAAATAGGAACTTTTGAACGGCACGGGTTTTAATAGTACAAAATTGGTAAAGTAAGAGAGAGAGAAAGGAAAAGTGTGTTAGTGGAAAATGGGTCTCAACTCATAGAGAGAAAGAAGTTTCCTAAAATGGAAAGTTTCTATTTTTAAGAATCATACCAAAATGGAAAGAGTTTATATTTTTAGGGATCAAAGGGAGTATGTTTTTTACTTCTGTTTTCGTTTTCGAATTCCACTTGCAACTTTTGGTAATTGTCTTTTTTAATTAATCCCAGTGACTTCCATACAGAAGTTTCTATTTCTAGTGCAGATTAACTGATTTTTGGAACTGTTAGTGCACCCGATTAGAGGGCCCACACCCTATCGCATCGTGTCACACATGTATTTTAAATGTAGAAGTTATGGATACAAGAAGATGGCTAGTCCTCTGTGGCAGTCTTTGAATAACCACACCACTACTTAGGGGAAAATAACTGACAGTGATTAAAATCACCAATTCTTCATATAGGAGTTTTCTGTATCAGACTATCAGGATTAATCAAATCTGCATCAAAAACTACTTTATAATGGCTCCTCCATTCATGAATTAATCATTGATCTCTATATGAGAGCCAGAGACGAGAAATTATCAAACGCATCACCTTCATGTGATTCATCACAGTTTCTATGAGGGAATTGCTAGAGGAGTTGAAGTCGTGTACTACTATTAAGAATAAATTAAAGACTGAAGACAGCTAAATAAGCTTTGTTTTTACCATTTTAGCATTACTGCTCAGGCTGGAACACAATCTAACGATGTCTCCTTGGATGATCATAACTTGCATGCATTCTACAGTAGTATTTTCCAATAATCAAAATCACGAAATCATCAGAGCTCGCATCGGGCCATACCCTTTCACAGATATGAAGTTATTAGATCTCTGTTATGATCTATTTCGAGCCATTTATTTCCAGTTTAGCTAAGACACATGTTATGATGAATCGGCGAATTTCTGATGTTAGTGAATGCAGGAAAAACGCAGATCACGACACAGAGAATTTACGTGGTTCGATTTACTGAGGTAAATCTACGTCCACGGGAAGAAAAGAAGGCAGAGTTGTATTGCTTGATCTGTTTTCTACAGCTTACAATACAGACTTGCTATTTTGTATTTTATCTCTAGAGATCGAGAGAATGTAACCCTATCTATCAGATCTAGGTTCTATTTATACAAAGGACCAAGATCGTGGCATGCAGCTATTTACTAGGTAGTGGATGTCGTGGAGATCGTGGCGATCTTGCATGGGTCCACTATCCTGCATGAGTTAATGACTGCTTGACACCACTAAATAGATCGTGGGTGTAGTGGAGGTGGAAATCCTGCATGAGTCCACTATCTCCTAGTTCGGTCAAATACTGAGACCGAACTGCTGAATTATGGCCGAGCAGCTTTTGCCGATCTGAGAGTAGAGCTTGATGCCGACCTGAGAGCAGAGTTTGATTGGTTGGCTTTTACCGAGCTGTAGGCTGGGGCCGAACTCTTTGGTTGTGCCGAACTGAACTCTGATACTCTTTAGTCATGCCGAACTGATACTCTTTCTTGGGCTTTAGGCTGATGGGCTTTACTGCTGTTGGGCTTGTTTAGTACCTTGTTTAGTACGTACTCCATCACTACCCCCCCCCGGAAAGCGAAGTGAATTACTTCGGCATTCTGGATAAAGGTACGGGGTAAGTCGATGTTTGTCCTTGGTCTTATGAAGTGAACTCTTTTTTGACCGGACTCGTCTGTGGTCTGATGAAATAAACATCTTTGACCGGACTCGTCTTTGGTCTGATGAAATAAACATCTTTGACCGGACTAAGCTTGTGTCCTAATTTGGCGAGTTTTATCGCTCGGATCGGACTTTCCGTTGTCCTAATTTGGGGATCGGACTTTCCCTTGTCCTAATTCGGCGAGTTTTATCGCGTGGATCGGACTTTCCCTTGTCCTAATTCAGGCAAGTTTTATCGCGAGAATCGGACTTTCGTTGCAGTTCGTTTCAGACGAAGTGCTTGATTTTTAAGCCGAATTGTGGTCTGGTATCCTCTTTAGAAGCTTGGACTTCACAATCGTTGGCTTATTGCAGCTCGTTTCAGACGAACTGCTTGTTTAAGCTGAATTGTGGTCTTGTATCTTCTGTAGAAGCTTTGACTCACAATCGTTGGCTTGTTGCAGCTCGTTTCAGACGAACTGCTTGTTTAAGCTGAATTGTGGTCTTGTATCTTCTGTAGAAGCTTTGACTCACAATTGTTGGCTTGTATATGTTCTAAGAAGGGGATCAGCCTTCGAAGAACAAGATACCTCAGTACCATTTGTAAGAGACGACACGCACAGAGACAGACAAAACACACAAAAACGCACAGAGACAAATAAAGACCAAGTAAGCCAAATAAAGCACATTGACTGAACAGGACTCAAGACTGACTGACCGGACTGTCTCTTACAAATGGAACTTTTTGAGGTTGGAAATGTGCCATGTTCGGGGTACCTGTTCTCCTGACATGTGAGCCAATTTGTAAGACCCTTTGCCGAGGACTTCTGTCACCCGATACGGACCTTCCCATGTGGGTTCGAGCTTGCCCAGCTTTTCTGCTCGGCTTACCTCGTTGTTTCTCAAGACGAGATCTCCCACTTGAAATTGCAGCTTCTTCACCCTTTGGTTGTAATACCGGGCTACTTGCTCCTTGTACTTGGCTGCTTTTATGCATGCCAATTCTCTTCTTTCTTCGGCAAGATCTAGCTCGGCTCTCAGTCCGTCGTCATTCATTTCTGAGGAGAAATTTAGAGTTCGGGGACTGGGTACGCCGATCTCCACCGGAATTACGGCTTCAGTGCCGTACACCAGACTGTACGGAGTTTCACCGTTGGAGGTTGTGGGTGTAGTTCGGTAGGACCATAGGACTTGAGGGAGATTTTCTACCCATTGTCCTTTGGCTTGTTCTAACCGAGCTTTTAACCCTTTCACCAGGATACGATTTGTTACCTCCGTTTGTCCGTTTGCTTGTGGATGAGAGACCGAAGTGAACCGCTGTTGAATATTCAGCTCTTGGCACCAATTCTTGAACGTCTTGTCGGTGAACTGAGTCCCGTTATCCGAGATGAGGATGTGGGGTATGCCAAATCGGCACACTATGTTCTTCCAGACGAAATCCAATGCCTTCGAGCTCGTTATCGTAGCTAATGGTTCAGCTTCTACCCACTTTGTAAAGTGGTCCACGGCAACGATTAGGAATTTCATTTGCCGAGGAGCTTGAGGAAGTGGTCCCACTATGTCTATGCCCCATTGCATGAAAGGCCAAGGGCTTTGCATAGTGAATAGATCGGTCTGCGGCATCCTTGGGATATTTGCATGGATTTGGCACTTCGGGCATGTCTTGACGAGCTGCACTGCTTCTTGTACCAAGGTTGGCCAATAATATCCCCATCTTAGAACTTTTTTAGCTAAAGCTCTAGCTCCGATGTGGCTGCCGCACGATCCTTCATGAACTTCTCTGAGGATGTAGTCCGTCTCTTCTGGTCCTACGCACCGCAATAACGGCTGGAGGTAAGACTTTCTAAAGAGGACTCCTTCATGAAATTCGTACCGAAGTGCTCGGCACGTGATCTTCCGAGCTTCTCTCTTATCCTCGGGCAATTGTCCTTGATCCAGATACTGCAAGATCGGCGTCATCCAGTTCGGCGAGCTGGACACTGAATGTACCTCGGCTTCATCAATGCTTCGATGCATTAATTCTTCCGCCTTTGAGCTCGGATCTGAGGCCAACTTACTTAAGGTATCTGCTCGGCTATTTTCCGCCCTGGGAACGCGGATTATCCGAAAATAGGAGAAACTTCGGCTGATGCTTTGCGCTTTGTCCAAATACTTCTTCATTCTCTCGTCACGGGCTTCACTTGTACCCAACATGTGATTTACTATGACTTGTGAATCACAATGGACTTTGAGAGATTTGACGAGCAGACTTTGCGCTAACTGGAGTCCGGCAAGGAGGGCTTCGTACTCGGCTTCATTATTAGTAGTGGGGAATAGGAACCGAAGTGAGTAGGTTACCTCGTGTCCGTCGGGAGCGACGAGTAAAATACCAGCTCCACTTCCCATCTTGTTTGAAGCTCCATCTACGAATCCGCTCCAGCAGTCTGGCGGCTCTACTTCGGATTCCAAGGGCTGTGCTAGTTCGGCATTGGCAGAATTTTTCTGTTCGGCAATGACAGGGATTGCTTGATCGAACTTGGCCTCTGCAAGAAAATCTGCCAAGGCTTGTCCCTTGATGGCTTTTCGAGGTAGGTACTCGATTGAGTGTTCTCCCAGCTCTATGGCCCATTTGGCGATTCTGCCTGATGCTTCTGGCTTGGTCAAAACTTGCCGAAGAGGCAGATCGGTTAAGACGCATACCTTGTGAGCATAGAAGTATGGCCGCAGTCTCCTTGCTGCATTTACTAATGCCAGAGCAATTTTTTCCAGAGGTTGATACCTTGTTTCTGGACCTCTTAATGCTCGGCTTGTAAAGTAGATGGGAAACTGCTTTAGGCCTTCTTCTCGTACAAGCACCGCGCTAATGGTTTGATCGGATGCCGCTAAGTATAAGAATATTACTTCGGCTTCGGTTGGAGCAGAGAGAATAGGAAGCTCGGCTAGATAACTTTTGAGCTCGTCAAAGGCCTTTTTCTGCTCGGCTCCCCACTCGAACTTTGGTGCCTTTTTCAACACCTTGAAGAACGGCAGTTGCTTTTCGGCTGCTTGGGAAAGGAATCGATTCAGTGCGGCTAGACATCCGGTTAGCCTTTGCACGTCATGTATGGACTTCGGCATTGCCATGTTCTGAACGACTTGAACTTTTGAGGGGTTTGCCTTGAGTCCGTCCTTTGAAACCCAACAACCCAGAAACTTTCCCGAATCTACCAAAAAGGTACACTTTTGGGGATTAAGTTTGAGGTTGGCTTTCTTGAGCACGTTGAGAGTGGACTTAAGGTTGTGCTCGTACTCCGAAGTGCTTTTGCTTTTGACGACTATATCGTCAACATACACTTCGACCTCCTTTCCAATCAGGTGCCGAAAAAGCTTGTCTACCATCCTTTGATAAGTGGCTCCGGCATTCTTTAAAACCGAATGGCATCTTTTTATAAGCGAAAATGCCGAAATCGGTAATGAAAGCTGTTTTCGGAGCGTCACTCTCATCCATCAACACTTGGTGATATCCTTTGTATAAATCAAGAAAACAGAAAATTTCGAAGCCGATCAAAGCTTCTACTTTTTTATCTATATTCGGAAGGGGATAGCAATCTTTGGGACAATGCTTATTTAGATCGGTGAAATCTATGCACATCCGCCATCCTCCTTCCTTTTTCTTGATCATGACAGGATTGGCCACCCACGAAGGATACTTCACTTCGAATAACACATCCGCCTTCAATAATTGACGGACTTCGTCATGGATGACTTGACTTCGTTCTGCCGCAAAGAGTCTTTGCTTCTGTTTTATCGGCCGGACCGAAGGATCAATATTTAACCGATGAGTGATTACCTCGGGGGGCACTCCGGTCATGTCCAACGGAGACCATGCAAAGACGTCTTTATACTCCTTGAGGAGCTGGATGGTTTTTTCCCGAAGTAGAGGCGTTCCCGCGAAGCCGATCTTAACCGTTCTGGATGGATCGTCTTCGTACAGCTGAACTGTCATCGAGTTCGGCTCCGGTATGACTTCGGTCATCGCCTCTGACTCCGGCTGCTGTGATTGCTATGCTTGATGGTGCCGATCTGACTGCTCGGCACTTCTAAGCGCAATTTGTAGACATTCCTTTGCTCTCTTTTGGTCACCTCGGATGACCGCTATCCCTCCTTTAGTAGGGATCTTGATGGTGAGGTGATAAGTAGAGCAAACGGCCCGAACTGTGTTGAGCCAGTCTCTCCCCAGGATGATGTTGTACGGGGACCGAGCTTTCACCACAAAGAACTCGATCATCGTATTGGAGCTTGTAGGCGCTTTTCCCACCGTGATCGGAAGGCTGATAATGCCTTCAGGGCGGGTGTCCTCCTGGGCGAAACTTTTCAGAGGAAGTGGAGCCGGACTAAGCCGAGCTGGATCCACTTCCATTTTATCGAAACATTCTTTAAAAAGAATGCTGACTGATGCTCCTGTATCCACAAATACTCTGTGGATCAGTTTGTTTGCCACTCCGGCTTGAATGACAATAGCGTCTTGGTGAGGAGAGATGGCTGGGACGGGATCGGCATCTGAAAATGTAATCACTTCGTCTTTCTTCAGCCTTTTATGTGTTGGCTCCTCTTGATTGGAACCTCTGCGTTCTGCTTTTAGGGACGACTTAGTCTTCCCGGCAGGGAGAGCATCAATAGTCTGGATTACTCCATCATATTGCGGCTCGTCGTCGTCTTCGGGATCCTCATGCCTTTTCGGATCCTGAGGATTGCAGTTCGCACCTCTCTGCCATTTGTTCTTTTTCGGCTGCTTGCTTTGGTATTTTTTAACGTTCCTGTTTTCACAAGAACATCAATACCTGCAGCCAAATCTCGGCACTCCTCGGTATCGTGTCCGTGGGCTTGATGGAAGGAGCAATATTGATCCTGAGGTCGCCGCACGGCTGATTTCGTCATCCGCTTTGGTCTTTCGAACATATCGGAATGTAGTTCGAAAATTTCCGCTCTTGACTTGTTCAGCGGTACGAACTGAGCAGGCGGCTTCTCGGGGTTGAGACGGGGTCCCAATCTGTCTCGCACCGGAGCCCTTTGAATTCTTTCAAATGGAGTCCGGCGAGGATGCCCCTGATCGCTATGATCGGGCTTCCTTCTGTCTCCTCGGGACGATGAGCTGTCTAACGACCGTTTGCGACGGTCTGCCTCATCGGCCCGGGAGTACTGGTCCACAATGTCCCACATTTCCTGAGCTGTCTGCGGACCGCACTCAACGAGCTTCCTGTAGAGAGCTCCAGGCAGGATTCCATTTTGGAATGCCGAGATGACAAGCAGATCGTTGAGATCGTCTACTTGCAGGCATTCCTTGTGGAATCTTGTCATAAAGTCGCTGATTTTTTCGTCGCGACCTTGACGAATAGAAAGCAGCTGAGCCGAAGTGATCCGGGCTTCCGCTTTCTGAAAGAACCTCCTGTGGAAAGCATCCATTAGATCTCGGTAGGATCTAATGCTGCCTTGAGGAAGGCTGTCGAACCACCTTCTGGCGTTCCCGATGAGCAGCTCGGGGAACAGCTTGCACATGTGGACCTCGTTGAGACCCTGGTTCGCCATGTTATATTGATAGCGTCCCAAGAAATCATGAGGATCCACGAGTCCGTCATAGGTTATCGACGGAGTTCGGTAGTTCCGCGGCAAAGGAGTTCGGGTGATATCGTCCGAGAACGGAGTCTTTAATGCTCCGTACATGGCGAACCCGACATCTCTTCGGTACGGAGGAGATGGAGTTCTCCTGTGGTTCCGGTACCGAGGAGGAACAGGAACATGTCGGGGTTGAGGATTCTTTCTCCTGGAAGACACGTCACTACTGCGGGTAGTGACTTTCATGCCTAGATGAGGAGGGAGAATCCGTCGTTGTCTTCTCCGGCTGTTGGCTCTTCTGCAGGAAGGTTAAGAACTCCTCCTGCTTCTCGGCCAAGAACAGCTTGACAGCTTCATTTAAATCGGGCTGCTGGGAAGACTCGGTGCGATGACTCCTGGAGTGGCTTGTTCCTTCTTCGTGAGAACCGGAGGTAGATGTCTCCCGAGGCCGTTTTTCAGACCTGCGAGCTGGACTAGCTTCCTCACGGTTATCACGAACGGTATTATGGGTGTTATGTGATCTGGTATGCATTTTTTTGGGGTGGAAAAAGGGTCAAAAATTCGCTTTATCACAAATTTGGTTCTCTGTTTCCCACAGACGGCGCCAGTGATGAATCGGCGAATTTCTGATGTTAGTGAATGCAGGAAAAACGCAGATCACGACACAGAGAATTTACGTGGTTCGATTTACTGAGGTAAATCTACGTCCACGGGAAGAAAAGAAGGCAGAGTTGTATTGCTTGATCTGTTTTCTACAGCTTACAATACAGACTTGCTATTTTGTATTTTATCTCTAGAGATCGAGAGAATGTAACCCTATCTATCAGATCTAGGTTCTATTTATACAAAGGACCAAGATCGTGGCATGCAGCTATTTACTAGGTAGTGGATGTCGTGGAGATCGTGGCGATCTTGCATGGGTCCACTATCCTGCATGAGTTAATGACTGCTTGACACCACTAAATAGATCGTGGGTGTAGTGGAGGTGGAAATCCTGCATGAGTCCACTATCTCCTAGTTCGGTCAAATACTGAGACCGAACTGCTGAATTATGGCCGAGCAGCTTTTGCCGATCTGAGAGTAGAGCTTGATGCCGACCTGAGAGCAGAGTTTGATTGGTTGGCTTTTACCGAGCTGTAGGCTGGGGCCGAACTCTTTGGTTGTGCCGAACTGAACTCTGATACTCTTTAGTCATGCCGAACTGATACTCTTTCTTGGGCTTTAGGCTGATGGGCTTTACTGCTGTTGGGCTTGTTTAGTACCTTGTTTAGTACGTACTCCATCATGTTACAACAGCACTTTCTTACCTAAGTTTCTCTTATTTGATATATCATGTAAATTGTCATTTTCCTGAGACTTTCTTCATCAATTTACTACTTTCATTATTTTCAAATGAGTTAGCATAAGAAATGTGTGAATCAACAATAAAAGCTCAGATTCCCCATTTCACAGAGATAAAAATCTTAGTCATGATCTCGCAGCTAAATCCGTTCACGAGGTATACATATACATATTAAGCAACAAATTTTAGTAATCAATCGAGATTACACATCGATGCATTGCGTATATAGAAATCACAAAACACCCTAATTTCTACAACCACGCCCCTACAAAAAAAAGAGAAAAATTTACCTGGTTGAAGATTCCCCGATGAAAAAAACAGGTGCCAGGAAACACCATGAACAGACCGCCGTAGCTAGGCCGGAAGATTGAAGAGGAGATGGACGATCGAGAAATGGGATTGGTGAGCTAATTTCAGTTGCTTTACGGAGAATTTCTTGGGTTCATAATTTGATAAAGTCAAAGCTCCCCTAAAAATAACAAATTAATTTTAATTTAGTATACTTTATGCTAATCTTGCTTTGTCACCAAATTTCGTTGTTTAAAGATAACCTTCGACTTGTTATAAATTACTACTGGTATAGGATAAAAAAAATTATTGATAATGTTTGGGTATGATATGAGTACTTGATATTTGATATATAAATTAAAAAGGCATCTGCGAACTTTGTCAAACTATCATTTTTGATATGTAACATTTGAAAATATGTCCGTTAACTTCGACTTAATATCATTTGAGCTATTATTTTTTTTACAGGAATATCCTCAGAGCATCTATAACGGGTGCCATTAGCTAGAAGCAGCTTGTGCCGTCAGCACGACACGCGACGAGCTCGCCGTTGATGAAAGACCACGCACTCAGCCTACTCCAATTTAGTTTGATTAGTAGTTCCATCGATTCATAGATTAAACCGTGAACTGATAGTTCCATTGCTTCGATTAATGTTCCCATTTTAGGATTCAGTGTTAAATTGAGGTTGGTTGAAGTGTTCTTTCGAACTAATGCTACGAAAGAATCTAGAAACAAATTTATCATTCAAAATATCCTTCATCAAAGGTACATATGTACAGTCGCCGCCAACTAATTGGACTTATGTCCGGCCGTCGTCTTATTAAGATTAGGCTAAAAATTCTAAATCGTGAAAAATATACTATCTCCGTATTTAAAAAAAAAAACTTTTAAAACGGTACGAGTTTTAATACATATAAAGTAAGATAAAAGAAGAGAAAATTTGATAAAATAAGAGAGACAAAGAGAAAATTTGATAAAGTAAGAAATGAGAGGAGAAGAGAAAAAAATAATAAAATTAATGTTAGTGGATCGTGGGTTCACTTAATTATAGTGGTATAAGTGGTAAATAAATTGATACTAAGATTTTCTGGAATAGAAAGTTTGAAAGTTTCTATATTTAAGAGATGGACTAAAATGGAAAGAATTGTTATTTTTAATATTCGGAGATAGGAGTCTCATTATTCACAAATCTAGTCTTAAAGACCGAACTAGAGACCAAATTAGGGCCCTTAGATCTAGATTTTAATGGATGAGATTAAACCATGTCTCATGAATTTCGCTACTTCATTATATAAGCAATATACTTCAAATTAGGGGTATTTCGGTCAAATTACATCTAGGGTAAAAAAAAATATCAACCCTGCTTCTCCTCATTCACGCCGCTCCTCTTCTTTCTCATCTCTCCCGCTCTTTTCTTCTTCAAATCGAAGAATACTTCTCCAAATCGAAGAATTCTTCTACTAATCGACGAATTTTCTACAACAAAGCGACGAATCTTCTTCTACAAAGCGGCGCTCATCTTCTACTCCAAACCGACTCTCATTTCTACTGCAAATCGACGCTCAAACGTTGTTTCTCTGCCAAAATCGATGACTCCGCAACTTCCTCTTCAAAATGGTTGATACTCGAAAATCTTCGACGGAAAATTCTGGCCACCAGTTGCGTTCCGGCCGAACTTCTGGTGAAGGTAATACAGCTTTGAAGCTTTTCAAAGATCTTACACTTAATTTACTTCATCTAATTCCTAAGTTTGATTTTGAAATTTGTCAAAATAGCACAACAATATACTCGAAAGCATCCGGCTAAATTAAAGATTGTCAAACAAGCAACTCACAAGCTCGATGCAGATCCTGGAAACAAATTTCCAGATCCAGAAGGTAAAACCTAGGATTTAAATTTGTAAAATGAAGTAATAAAACATTATAATGAAGTAACAAACTCTAATTATGAACTACCTATTTCCTGTATTGCATAGATTTAGGATTTTTGGATTAATCTAAACTGCTGTGTTCTTTCGACATTAATATGAACTACATATTCTTTTTAATGAAGTAGTAAATTGATAAGATGAAGTAATCAATTACGATGATGAAGTAATATAAATGCTCTGTTTAAATAGTAGGGTTTATGACTGAAATGAAGTAATAAAACATTATAATGAAGTAAGTGACTCTAAAAATGAAGTAATAACACTTAATAATGAACTAACATAGTATTATAAGTGAACTAAATGGATGATATGTTGTATATTAATTCTGTGTTTGTCATGTATAGGTAAAACGTCCTCTCCCACAAGGAAGAATCCAAGTAGTTCTCCTCAAATCCCTATTGAAATCCCTGGTACCAAAGGTAAAAGTTAACTGCATATTAACTGAATTCAAATGAACTACATATTCTATTTAGTGAAGTAATAAATTTGTAAAATGAAGTAATAAAACATTATAATGAAGTAACAGACTCTAATTATGAACTACCTATTTCCTGTATTGCATAGTTTTAGGATTTTTTGATTAATCTAAACTGTTGTGTTCTTTCGACATTAATATGAACTACATATTCTTTTTAATGAAGTAGTAAATTGATAAGATGAAGTAATAAATTATGATAATAAAGTAATATAAATGCTATGTTTAAATAGTAGGGTTTATGACTGAAATGAAGTAATAAAACATTATAATGAAGTAAGTGACTCTAAAATTGAAATAATAACAATTAATAATGAAGTAACATAGTATTCCAAGTGAACTAAGTGGATGATATGTTGTATATTAATTTTTGTGTTTGTTATGCATAGGTACAACTTCCTCTGCACCCAAGAAGAATGCAAGCAGTGCTCCTGAAATCCCTCACATCGAAGGTAAAAAAAAGTCTCCTTAAGCATAGATGCATGAAATATTGAATTCATATGATTAAGTTAACTGCATATTAACTGAATTCAAATGAACTACATATTCTATTTAGTGGAGTAATAAATTTGAAAAATGAATTAATGAAACATTATAATGAAGTAACAGACTCTAATTATGAACTACCTATTTACTGTGTTGTGTGGGTTTAGGGTATTAGGATTGAACTTGACTTCTGTGTTGTTTGCACATACAAATGAACTACATATTCTTTTCAATGAAGTAGTAAATTGATAAGATGAAGTAATAAATTATGATGATGAAGTAATATAAATGCTCTGTTTAAACAGTAGGGTTTATGACTGAAATGAAGTAATAAAACATTATACTGAAGTAACAGACTCTAAAAATGAAGTAATATAAAGCGAAAATCATATTAAATGAGGAAACAGAGTATTCCAAGTCAACTTTCTATAATTGTATATGATATGTTGTACATTAATTTCTGTGTTTGTTATGTATAGGTAAAACTTCCTCTGCACCCAAGAAGAATGCAAGTAGTGCTCCTCAAGTCCCTACTGAAATCCTTGTTACCAAAGGTAAAATATGAATTTATATTTAATGTGCACTTAATGAAATAACATAGTATTTCAAGTGAATTATCTATGATTGTGGATGATATGTTGTATATTAATTTTTGTGTTTGTTATGTATAGGTACAACTTCCTCTGCACCTAAGAAGAATGCAAGTAGTGCTCCTGAAATCCCTCACATAGAAGGTAAAAAAAGTCTCCTTAAAGCATAGATGCGTGAAATATTGAATTCATATGATTAAGTTAACTGCATATTAACTGAATTCAAATGAACTACATATTCTATTTAGTGAAGTAATAAATTTGTAAAATGAATTAATGAAACATTATAATGAAGTAACAGACTCTAATTATGAACTACCTATTTACTGTGCTGTGTGGGTTTAGGGTATTAGGATTGAACTTGACTCCTGTGTTGTTTGCATATACAAATGAACTACATATTTTTTTAATGAAGTAGTAAATTGATAAGATGAAGTAATAAATTATGATGATGAAGTAATATAAATGCTCTGTTTAAACAGTAGGGTTTATGACTGAAATGAAGTAATAAAACATTTTTCAGATTGTTCATAGTACTTCATTCGTATACTTTATTACTTCATTGTTGCTTCATTCAATACGCCTTGTTCCCCATATGTGCAAATCAGCATTATTATGCTGTTTGTTTTTGCTTCAAGAGAAATGCTATTGCTGTAATAGACAATTCTGCAAACGGGGATGACAATGACCTCACAATCAATTATGGTCACATTCCAGAAACATTGGTTCGTATTCTTCTCTTATGATTGAATTTTATAGCACATACATATGAATACACACAACTATAAATGACATGTATTTGTTTTGTACGTGCAGAGATCATACTTTTGTCACTTCCTCACCAAGAATGGTCTCCACGCATATTGTAAGATCATGTCCAACTCCAAAATGCAGAGATTGAAAATGCCATGGGGGACAGTCGATAACGTTGAAGATTGTGGAGTATTTCTAATGCGGCATATGGAAACGTACAAGGGTGAGCGAGAAGGTTGCTGGAATTGTGGCTTAAAGAAATCAAGTTCGGGTGTGCTTCAGATCTGGAGGGCTAAATATTGTTCGGCGCTGATGTTAGCCGAAAACAGCCACGAAAACTTCAACAACAAAATTGTTACAGCAGCGTATTACGAAGAGTGTTGGAGATCATGGAAGATTATGACCGAAGATTATGGAAGATTGCCAAGGATCATTCCTACAATTAGTGACATTAGGTAAATAATTTACCTCCTAAGATAGAGTAGAATCCCATAATTTAGGCTTACCATATAGATACACTCTTCTAGCTATAAAGAATGTATCAATCGTGTATTCATTAAGCAAGTAAATAAAACACAATTTCCCTTCCTATCTTTTTTTACATGGTATCAGAGCAGAGTAAAATCTGGCTCAGAAAAGCTTCATCATAACCAAAACCCTTACCAATCTCGGCCAAAAAGGCTGAAGTAAACCCAAGTATACCAATCCATACCAATCTCGGCCAAGAGGTTGATTCCAGCAATCCCTACACATAAACATGTCTGATTCAAACTTAGAAGGAGATAACAAACCCAAAATCAAGCCATCAAAGATGAAAACAAGCAAGCATGTCATTGTTGCATTTAAATTAAATGGAAAGAACTATCCTTTGTGGGCTCGACTGATGAAAGTCGCGATAGGGAGCCGATGAGGATATTCTCACATCAAAGACCTGCCACCGGAACCGGAGAATCCCGGATATGCCGAGTGGGAAGAAACTGATCTCGTGGTGTTTTCGTGGACCATCGACAACATCGAAAACGATATAATAGCCGACTTTGCTCACCACCAAACTGCGAAGGCGATATGGGACAATCCCGCCGTGATGTTTGAAGGCAAGAAAGACCCGTATCTCATATACGATCTGGAAGATAAAGCTATTGCACTCCGCCAAGGGAATTTAGATCTCGAAACCTAGTACCGCCGAATCCACGGATTGTGGATCAATGTGGATAGATGTCGAAAACAGCCAGTCGATTGTTGCGACAAGGGGGTCAAGCAATTCCGAGAATTCTCGAACACCATAAGGTTGTTCAAATTTCTCACTGGACTCAACCCGGAATATGATACGATTCGTAGGGACATCCTCAAGGATGAGCCCTATCCCTCAGTCGAAGAGGCCTACGGAAGGGTCCAGAGGGAGGCGGCTCGATTGAAAATCATGCCACCGGCGTCCTCTAAAACCACCGAAGACCACATCGTGGGTAGTGCCGATGCATCATCGGGAGAAATCGGCTATGGGTTCGGAGCACAGAGAGACCGTCCAACTAACCGAATACCACCGCGACCGCCACCTACCAGAACCAATCACCAAACAGGAGGCAGAATCGACAAATCGAAACTTTGGTGTTCACATTGCGGGAAGAACAAGCAAACAAGAGGTACCTGCTTCTTTCGGGTGGGATTCCCAGAATGGTGGGATGAAAAACAGAAAGCCCGAGCACAGATGAAACTCGCTGCGGTCAGAATTAGCGAATCGGGGCAGAAGCAGGGGAATCCCCAAATCCAACTCGAAGATGGAACGGTCGGAGGGGTGAATCAATTCACCCAGCAAGAACACTCCGGCGAAAATGGTGGTGGCAGCGGTAGCGGCGGAGTTCGAGTCGGGAACTTCGTGGAGAGAACAGGAGCTCCGTCGGAGTCGCAGAAATAGAGTGGAGGCGCATTCGGAGGTATAGGGATCCAGAATCAAACCCTAAGAACTTTTCCTTATTGCAATTTAATCCCCTGAATTATCATGTTGGTCCTGCAGTTTTTAAAAATCCCAAATGTGAACCCCCAGACATAAATATTTATGAAGACCCCCCCATAAGTTCAGTCAATTCCGAACCATGCCCAATTGTTAGCCATATTCCCATACATAACCAATTCGCACCTTTGATGAATATTTCCGCTGCGCTATCTGTGCAAAATACTAATAATATTAATAGGAAAGGTTGGATTTTCGATTGTGGTGCCACAGACACTATGACCCCGGAGAGATCTGATTTTAGTAATTTTAAAGAAGTTGCTAGCACCTATATTAGAACAACCAACGGGGAATTGATTACAGTAGCAGGGGTAGGAACCATAATAATCTCTCCTACTATTCGACTATCAAATTGTTTGTTTGTCCCTAGCTTATCTCAGCGACTAATGTCAGTAAGCCATGTGACAAGAGAATTGAATTGTACACTCCTAATGCATCCAAATTTCTGCATCTTACATGATATTCGGACGAGGAGGATCATTGGGCATGGCACTGAGGATCAAGGACTCTACTACGTGGATGGGGTAGCTCAACATGGCAGTGCAATGCTAGCTCACCGATCCACGAAACAGGAGGCTTGGCTGTGGCACAGAAGACTAGGACATCCGTCTCATGGTTACTTTAAACTTTTGTTCCCAAACTTTTCTTTACCTAGAGATTTTTCTTGTGAAACTTGCGTTTTGGCCAAGAGCCACTGACAGTTTTTTAAACCATCGGATACTCGTATGAAATTCATGTTTAATTTAGTGCATGCGGATGTGTGGGGACCAACACCTGTTATTGGGGGGTAGTGGATTTAGATATTTTGTGACATTCATTGATGATTGCACGAGAATGACTTGGATTTATTTCTTGAAACATAAATCAGAAGTAGTTGACAAATTCATCCTATTTTTTCATATGATACACACCCAATTCCACAAAACCATAAAAATCCTTCGTTCAGATAATGGGAGGGAATTTGTCAATACCGCTATGTCCAATTTCTTTCAATAACAGGGTCTTCTTCACCAAACATCATGTGCTTATACACCCGAACAAAATGGGGTCGCAGAAAGAAAAAACCGAACCATTCTGGAAATGACTCGTGCCCTTATGATTGAGTCCAACGTCCCGAAATTTCTTTGGCCAGAAGCCATTGCAACCTTTATCTACCTCATAAACAGATTGCCCACAAAAATCCTAAACACCAAAACTCCCCTCGATGCTCTTTCCCAACAAGCCCAGATACCAGAATCCCTTAGCATGCCACCAAAAATCTTTGGATGCACAGTCTATGTTCACATTCCCAAACATGAAAGAACCAAATTCTCCCCATGCGCAACCAAATATGTCTTCGTGGGGTATGGGGTCAACCAAAAACGGTATAGGTGCTACGATCCAAGCACTAGGAAAATCCTCACCACCATAAACTGTGACTTCCTAGAAGCTGAGTTCTTCTATAAACATCACCTTAGCAGTCAGGGGGAGACATCAGAAAAAACCCTAAAAGTAATTATGGGGACTGTCTAAGTTGGTTTGTGCCACTTCCAAGCCACTCGATTGAGGATCCACCCGAGACAGTTGTCACTGTCGCCGAGCAGGCCTCCTCCCCTGAGTCCCCTCAACCGCGCTCACCTGACTCTCCTCAACCAATATCCGAGGTATGTCCGGAACCGGTCTTTGAGGAAAGTTCTACAGTTAATACAATGCAGAAACAGAGGAAAACGCCATAGACGGTGATACCGGGAGATATGTTCTTCCTCCGCGAAGTACTCGAGGTGTTCCCCCGAAGAGATATTCTCCGGAGAGGATTGGGAAGAAAAACAGATATGGAGTAGCAAACTTTGTCCAGGGCAATCTGACGAAAATGGCTCGAGCTTTCGAGGCCGCATTGTATGAGGAACAGGAGATCCCACAAACGACCGACGAAGCTATAAAGGTTAAACACTGGAGGGAAGCTATGTTTACCGAGATGAAAGCCTTGATGAGAAATGAAACATGGGTGAAAGAAAGACTCCCGGAAGGAGTGAAGGCAGTAGGGTGTAGATGGGTGTTCACTGTCAAAAGAAGGCCAGACGGATCGATCGATCGATATAAGGCCCGACTAGTGGCAAAGGGATATACCCAAACATACGGAGTCGATTATGCCGAAACTTTCTCCCCAATAGCAAAGATCAACACCGTACGGGTACTATTCTCGATTGCGGCAAACAGAGACTGGCCTCTCCATCAGTTCGATGTCACGAACGCGTTCCTACACGGCGAACTACCTAAGCCCGTGTTTATGGTCCCTCCTCCAGGGTTTGCTGACGAGTTTAGGGCTGGTGAAGTGTGTAAACTGAAGAAAACACTGTATGGGCTAAAACAGTCCCCGAGAGCATGGTTCGGCAGGTTCACTGAAGTAATGAAGAAATATGGATACCAGCAGAGTAATTCAGATCATACATTATTTCTCAAGAAAAGGGGTGGAAAGATCACGTGTCTCATCATCTACGTTGACGACATGATTATCACAGGGGACGATGAAGAGGAGATAGGTGAATTGAAAAAGAACTTGTTCACGGAGTTCGAGATGAAAGATCTAGGTCTTCTTAAGTATTTCTTGGGCATTGAAGTCTTACGATCAAACCGAGGAATCTTCATAAACCAAAAGAAGTATGTGCTTGATTTGCTCGCAAAAGTGGGAATGATATATTGCAGACCTGCCGACACTCCAATGGTACAAAACCATGGATTGCAGATACGTGAAGGAGGAAAGCTCACCGACAGGGGGAGATATCAGAGATTGGTAGGAAAACTTATCTACCTGTCACACACTCGTCCAGACATAGCATATGCTGTAGGTGTCGTCAGCCAGTTTATGCACTCACCGCAAGAAGATCATTGGGAAGCAGTCATAAGGATCGTTCGATACTTGAAAGGAACTGCAGACCATGGGGTGTTATTTGAAAAATACGGTCACTTAGAAGTACGTGGATTCACTGATGCGGATTGGGCAGGGAACCCCAATGATAGGAAATCAACCGCCGAGTATTTCACTTTTGTAGGAGGAAACCTTGTCACTTGGAGAAGTAAGAAACAGAAGGTGGTTGCGTTGTCAAGTGCAGAAGCAGAGTTCTGAGGCATAAAGAGTGGCCTCGCCGAGATATTATGGCTGAAAAGACTCATGACTGAACTTGGTCTTCATCCATCACAACCTTGTAAGCTGTTCTATGATAACAAGGCTGCGATTAACATCTCAGAGAACCCGGTTCAACATGATAGAACCAAACATGTGGAGGTAGATCGACACTTTATAAAGGAGAACATTGAGGCAAAAATCGTCGAACTGCCATTTGTCAAGTCCGAAGATTAATTGGCTGACATATTAACTAAAGCAGTGAACTCGAAGTCGTTTCGAGAAGCACTAGACAAGTTAAGTGTTGGAAATCCCATCGCTTAACTTGAGGGGGAGTGTTGGAGATCATGGAAGATTATGACCGAAGATTATGGAAGATTGCCAAAGATCATTCCTACAATTAGTGACATTAGGTAAATAATTTACTTCCTAAGATAGAGTAGAATCCCATAATTTAGGCTTACCATATAGATACACTCTTATAGCTATAAAGAATGTATCAATCGTGTATTCATTAAGCAAGTAAATAAAACACAATTTCCCTTCCTATCTTTTGTACAAAGAGGAAAGCAAACACATTGAAATTGATGTTGAGAAAATTATTGCAACATATTTAAAGAAGAAATGATCATTTTAGTAGATTAAATTTTGTATTCGACATACATCTGTTATGAGCATTGAATAATGTGCCATGCTTTCTAATGTTGTTCATTATTAGCCTATACTACTGCATTTGGTAACAGATTTAGTTCATTTCAGAAATCTTAGTTTATTTCAAAGATCTATTGACAAATGGAAAATACTTCATATAAAGTAAGATTAATAATCTACTCCTACAATATATTTTGTCTATTCTCTTTAAGCTTGCAAAAAGTCTAAACAAATTCAAATTCAAATTCAAAATGTAAATGAAGTAAAAAACTACATGATTGAAGTACAGAAGTAAGGGAATGAAGAACATAATTATCCGAATGAAGTAAATTTGGAACAGAACTACTTGAACTAAATAGAACAACCAGCCTCAACATCGGATTTTCCTCTTTAAATGTTGTTCAATATTAGCCTGTAATACTGCATTGAATACCATATTTAGTTCATTTCAGAGATGTTAGTTCATTTTTGAGATCTATTGATTATTGATAAGTGAATGACAAATGGAAAATATATCAAAGTAAGACTAAGAAAAATATTATAATAAAGAAAAAATAACCCATTATAAAAACACTTCAGTCTATTCTCTTTAAGCTTGCAAAAAGTTTTAACAAATTCAAATTCAAAATATAAATGAAGTAAGAAACTACAAGACTGAAGTACAGAAGTAAGAGAATGAAGAACAGAAATATCCGAAAGAAGTAATAAAACAACCAGCTTCAACATTGGTTTCTCCTCTTTTTCTTGTTCTTCTCCTCTTGTATCTTGTTCTTTGATACCTGAGTAATAACGTAATTGAATGAAATAATAGTTTAGTTGAATAAAGTAATATAGAAATCTAAATAACGATGATTTTTATACTTTTTCTTCTCCAAATTCGTAGCCAATAACAATACAAGTTGAATAAAATAACATCGTAGCAATCACCAAGGGAGACTGCTACCTATTTTGTACAGCAAGGGAATTGCATAATTCAATCACAAAAATAGGCAATACCCAATGACAGAGGCAACACACTGCAATACACAATGACAGAGGCAACACACTGCAAATTGTGGCTCTCCAAGAAGAGGAGATTTTGTGCTAATTCCCCTCTCCTCGATTCTCCATAACCTCTCTCTCGCACAAGCCACACCTTTATCCCCAACTTGAATATGTAATGCTGATGAATTCCTAATTTCAATTCTCCAAATTCTGCGGGAACCACACGCAGAGATCCGACGCACAGTGGATTCCAGGCCCAATCAATCCTTCTTAGTAATAATCCTCTTCTCATATCTTCTAATTTTGCTACTCTTAACCGATTATTTCCATTCATGTTTGTGGTGTCTTTGCCAGCGCCGTGCTTGAGGATAATCTCAAGACTCACTTAAACCTATGCACTTTGCTGAAACAAACACAATCTCTCTCTCGCCAACCCTTCTATCAAAAGGGGATTAATGCCGGATCAGACGATGATGCCCGAGAAGAAGAGAAATCGAAATCTGATTCTGGTTTTACATCGGAGATGAAAAGGAATACCGTCTATTCAATGGATGAAATTACAGATCGTGAATTGATGAAATTGCAAAACGATCGTGAATTGAGTAAGCAAAATTGTCCGACGATGGAGATAAATGAAGATTTAAGGAGATTACAGGAAGAAGATTGATGAAGATCTATGGAGATCATCGAAGAAATCCGCGATCAAAGATTTGAGAGAGAGATGAAACACGTATTTTATTTCAGGAGAGTTAATAAATTGATTTCCTAAAATACCCCTCAGCAAGGTTTTTTAAATAAAATAATGAAATAATGGTAAATTAATCATAACCACAAGATTAAGAAAATGAATGACCCTAATTTGGTCTCTAGTTCGGTTTTTAAGAATAGTTCGACATTGATCACAACTCGTATATCCAAATAAGTAAAGTACATACATTTCACAATAATTTTAAATGTTACAGATCTGATTCAAGTGAATCATACTTATAATTTATAAAATTCATTAATACCACAAAACTGCAAAATTTATTAATGAATAAAAAATACAAACTTGGATAGAAGTTAAAATGTTTAATTTAAGAAATTTCAAAACTCAAATTTTAATTTTGAATAATGTTTTTGACTTTTGAATTAAGCAAGTTATAAAACTGAAATTTCAAAACTCAAATTTCTGTAATCTATTGCTGATTATATGGATCCAGCTGCTTAATCATTAACAGTGACAGTAACTGAATCGAATTAAATTGGTGATTGTCAAACGCTGCCTTCAATTCTAAATAAAACTGTCTTAATTTAATCAATTCTTACATTTGCGTTGACTAACCAAAAGGTTTCACCGGCGCTTCTTCAGCTGCAGACGAGAAATTGCTCGTGCTCCACTCCATTCGCCCGCAGCTCAAGGTCTCAATTTCATTTCCTTTTTTGTTTTCCATTTCTATAAAGTCCGGTCCTTTTCATCTTGGGATTTGAAGGAAAGATTGAGGAGTTGTGAGTTTTTTTTGAGGGTTCCTTGGGTTTGAGGCCCGAACAAGGAAAGTTGTCATTTTGTTTCACTGTGGTGGAAGAATCAAGGTTCTGGAGTTCAGCAGATCGATTCAGGATTTATCTGTCTTGTTAGGGCTTCTTGGGTTTGAGGTTTGACAAGAAGATCTAGGGATTTTGCTTTGTCGGTGGAAGAATCTAGATTTTTGAATTCAACTCTTGAGGTTTTGGAATTATTTGATTACTGAAATTGGGGGGTTTTTTGTTGAAGAAGAAGAAGAAGTAATTAGGTTTTTGCTGAGGAAAAAGTGGAGTTTTTCGTCTTGAAAAAATGGATCCAAATCAGCCACCTTCGAATAGGCAAACTGATCATTTAGGTGTGAACAAGATTGGGAAAAACATCAAGAAAAGCCCCTTGCATCAGCCTAATTTTGCTAGTGCTGCTGGAAGGCAGCAGCCTCAACCCCAAGTCTACAATATCAACAAGAACGATTTTCGCGACATAGTTCAGCAGCTCACCGGTTCACCATTACGCGACCAGCCCCCTAGGCCTCCCCAAACCCACCCGAAACCCCCCAATAACCGGTTACAGAGAGTCCGTCCCCCACCTCTGGCTTCGACCGGTAGACCTCAGCTCCCCTTTCATCCTCAGGCCCCAATGCGAATGCCTGCACAAGGCCCCATGCCTTACCCGAATAACCTAGGGAGACCTCCACCCCCGGCCCAGTTTGATCAACGTTCCCCCAACATGTTGCTACCGTCCCCTCCTCCTGATGTATGGGGAAACACTGCCGAGTCTCCCATTTCTGCCTACATGAGATACCTTCAAAACTCTATCATAGATTCGGGTCCCAGGCAACCCCACCCTTACCCACAAGGCCAAATGCAGCATCAAGTTCCTGCACAAAATCTACCTCAGCCTCATGCATTTCCTAACCCGGCCATGCCTCCGAGAGGAAATGGACCTCCCACGAATCTCCCATCCCCTCGGTTCAATGGTCCTCCACCCCTTCTTCCATCGCCTCGTATGAATGGGCCAATGCCCCCTCTTCCTTCACCAAGGGCAAACGGCCCTCCGTCCCTTTTACCCTCTCCAACTTCGCAGTTCCTCTTACCTTCGCCTACAGGCTTCGTAAACTTGTTATCTCCGAGATCACCTTTTCCGTTGCTTTCTCCAGGGTTCGACTTTCCCCCGATCTCACCCAATTTCTCGTTCTCTGGAATTTTAGGTCCCGGACCTCATCCACCTTCCTCCCCTGGTTACGGATTTCCTTTGTCCCCTCCTGGTTTCTTCCCTGTACCCAGTCCAAGATGGAGGAACCTATAACGGTTTAGTCGAGACTCGAGCACAGCTTCTCCTTCAGGGATCATGATGTGAAGTGCAATACAAGACTTAAATCTTGAAAATGTTTCAAGCCTTTGTACTCTTCCTCTTTACTTTTTTTTTTTTTTGGTTTTTATTTGCTCACACAACTTTGTCTTCTTTGACATTTCAATTGACATTTCAATTTTTCCATAACCATGTCTTGCAGATTGTGAATGTGCCCTTTTATGGATATGGTTGTTGAAAAATGTGTATGCTATTGCTAAGCTATTCAAGAAAACAGTTAGGCAGAGCAGAGGGATAAAATGTTGGCACTTCATTTTATGGTTGATTTTTTGTCATTGCAAACATAATATTCTTCTGGATTTTGGTCAAATTGTAGACTGTTTCAAAGTTATCTGCTTTGAGCTGAGCGTGGAAACGGTCAGGCATTGAGGAAAAAGACTTCTATTTCCGTGTTTTTTCCCTTTTTTGTCTGTGTTTGCTTTTTAAAATTTTGTGTTTTTGTTTTCATACAGAAAATATTGCATCAGTAATGAATGCAAAGTTTGACATGCCTAAATCAGAGAAGAAGAGTTTTGGATGTGTGTTGGCAAGATAAGACAATATTCTAGATGATGGGACACAGTTTCTTGTCTTGTTTCTTTGTACAGTGACACCAGTTTCCAGAAAAGGAACTAGGGAGTAGGGAGTAAGAAATTAACTTTAAAAAAAAATTTAACTTCTCATAAAAAATACTATATTTTTGAGATAAAACTATGGAATTGATCAAATAAGATAATAATAGAAAGAAAAAAAGTAGTTATTATTAGTAAAATATGAGGCTAATCTCGTTAAAAGGAAAAAAGTTATTAAAAATACTCTATAACGAATTATTTTTGTGGAACGGACAAAAATGAAAATAGTACTAGTATCTATTTATATGGAACGAGGGGAGAATTAAATGGAATTATGATACATTGGAAATATATAGTATTAGTAGAATTTATTCATTAATGTATTATTTTCATGGTCAAGTTAAAATAAATAGCACTAGTACTCAAAATTACTAGTATATCACAATTTTTTCTTTTTCGACAGTCAACGAAAGTGTGTCGATTTCGACTTATCTTTGTCGTATAAGTCCACTCAGGCACTCACCATTCCTCTACTCAAGTCTCAAAGAGTATATAGTGCTAGTGATTTATATTTTGAGTAAATTTTAATTTGTGTTAAACAAAGTTTGTTGAAATTATAATAATCATTGATCAATTGTTTTACATATCGACATGCCTAGCATTTGATTGGAAAATGATAGATGCATTATGTAGTTCTATTTTTGTGTTAGTTGAAAGTTTAGTTTGTTTAGTTTTATGTTTGAGATTTTATTAAATCAATTCATTGGTATATATAGTGCTCAAATTCTTTTAATTACTATAAATAGAATATTGATTAAATTAATTGATCATGTTTATATTTTGAGTCGAAGAACTTTGGTCTTTATAACCACCAAATTAAAGACGCTTCTTTCATTGTCAAAGTAAAATGTACAACCCAAATCTGAATCTCTGAATATTTGAAATCCCCCATCTCATTCAACATTTCAAATTTCAGTCATAACATAAATAACGAAGAGCAAAGTTTTTCCAATTTCAAATTTTGTACAACAAAGCAAAATCAATACCCAAACTACATGCCGGTTCTAGCAGCAGTCCATATCTGCTCATGAAAACTGATCTAAAAAGCACAAATTCTTCATAAAACCTACCTATGTCGCCCAATCCTACAAGGGCCATAATGTTAACCAGATATAAGAGGAGATGTTGCTGCTATTTCCAATTCCAGAAAGCAAATGATACATTACAAGTCGACAACCTCGTCATCAAATCATTAGCAGTTAGGCCATGTCAACTTCCTTTCTGGATGCTGCCAAGGGTAGCATGTCTTTGCGCCATAAATTATCATTGGAGAACCTTTTCAGGAGTATGCTACATGAAGTTTTGATCTTAGGTAGAAGATCTCAAGACTGCATCCACCAAGTCAAAAGGGAATGCTTTAGAAACCCATGTTTTAACTTCCATTAGAATTTGATGCATTCTTCTTCTTTCTCTTATGCTTAGGTTTCACAGCGTCCAATAATGTCTTGGCTTTGTTTTTCTCCTCTCTAGCTTCAGCTGCCACCAATAACGGAGGTGATGGATCTGCATCTCTATGGGATTCATCCTTTACATTCAACTGTTGCTTTTCAGGTGGCATTACATCCATCTTCAGATTTGGTGTTGCTACAGCTGCAAGATATGAAATAATTTATATTTCTATCTACAGGACTAGCGGAAACCAAATATGCTGGAAAGTAGTATGAATATCAATTAAGGATGGAGACTGGTTCTTGTGAATGAAGTAGACTGGAAGCATCTAAGAGTTGGCTCATGCCCAGTTGAAAATATAAAACTACCAAAACTACATACTGTATATAAAAGTTACCAGAATCTGAAAATATAGAACCACAAACAATTGAAGGAATAAAACAGAGGGACGAAAATATAAAGAATCAGATATAGTCGATTTCAGAGAGCGAGGCACTTGGGTGTCCAAATATAAGAAAAATCATACTTCTGAACAACAAGAAATATGCCATAAATGACATGGAAAATATTCATTGAACAAAAGATCAAGAGTAACTCCTTCTGAGAGGGAGTAAGATGGCATCAGGAAGAGAATTACAAACCAGCAAGAATTCGTACTAGGGAAATTCTTATTTCTTAGAGTCTAAAACCTAGAGTGCCAACTGCCAATATTTAAAACGTAATAGCAATAAAAAAAGTAAATGTAAGACAGATCTTGAAATAATTTTATTATCAAACTTTCAGAGGTAATAATAGAGTTTCATCACTCCTTTCATCAAATGCACAAACTGTTAATAAAAGATTAATCATCCTAAGAACTTTTGACAGTTTATGTTGTGGCTTGAAATTCTATGGAGAGGTTGTGAATGATTATGTGCCTAAGTCATCATTGGTCAATTTGTTCTACGGAAACAAACACAAAGATGACAGAACTACCAATAGAATACCTCGTGAAGCTAGACTTGCTTTCAATTCATCAGTATCTGCAATCTTTGAGTATGGATCCCTGCAAGCACAAATAGTCTACATCAAGAGCATGTCTGCTATAAATAATTCAGACCAAGCATATGGTGATGTATTTTGAAGGCTTGGATGCATAGATTCTTAAATAGAAAAATAAATAGACCAGCATATTAAATAATTTGACGATTTTGCAGACCGTGCAGGCATCCATCCAATTGGCGTAAAATTTATTGGGATTATTAATCAGCATGACAAACATAAGATGTCAACTAACCTAAATCCTGTACATAAACGTACAGCCTGGACCATATATTATCATAAAGAGCAATGAAGGAGATTCCCATGATCATATCAGTAATACTACTCCTCAGACCATGATGTATTCCATGATAAAAAAACATTCCAGTTCATTGTGAAGTGAAACATATATGTGCACATATTCAGATATAATAAACACACACAAACAAACTCATACAAATAATAATTGAAAATAAAAAGGCTTCTCATAGTGATAGAAATCTGTGGGTTCCATCCTAAAACCAATTGGTGATAGGAAGAGAGGCCCATGAGACTTATATAGTGAATTAAACTCTTTGTGTACACCGATGTGGGATATTTTTTATGTTCATTTCATGTTTCAATTGCCAACACCCTCCCTCAAACCCTTCAAGGTGAATCTTGGAGGGGTTGGACTTTTTTATGATCGATTGGACAATCGGCCCAATTTTTTTCCGATCGGTTGGACCACTGGCCCAAATTTTCAGCTCGGTTTCAGCCCAGATATACTGCTAGGTCAGTCAATTTTAGCCCACAATCGGTGACCCGTTCTGATACCATGATAGAAATCTGTGGGTTCCATCCTAAAACCAATTGGTGATAGGAGGAGAGGCCCATGAGACTTATATAGTGGATTAAGCTCTTTGTGTACACCGATGTGGGATATTTTTTATGTTCATTTTATGTTTCAATTGCCAACACATAGTAAGAACAATTTCCTTCACTGACGAAGTCAGTAGAATAAGTATTTACCAACTAGAAGGTCCACTAATGAGGGCTTTATGTTTGCTGTGTCTCAAACTGCTTTCATCTTTCTTTGATGAGTGGCCCTCAATTTCCATGTCATCACTTTGACATTTCACTAGTTCCAGTTTAGACTTCTCCATGTCCTTTGATATATTGCTGATATCTACTGAATCAGGGTGTCTTTTGATTTTTTTCAAATCTCTTTTTGTTTTATATGATTCAACCTGCAGAACCAATAAATAATTGCAAAATATTTCACTAAGCCGGGTTATATAATACATTATGAGATAGAAACAAAAGAATAAACTTAGTTCAGTGCCAGCAACAGCTGAAGCATGTGTACTGACAGCTTTTTTAATTTTGCCAGTAATATCAGCAGCCTTCACCGATGCTATCCGCAAGCATTGCATTACAACACTTTGCATTACACCTTCTCCTCCAGCTTTTTGAATAGCACAGACATCACCATTTGTGTTCAAAGTAGCAGTCAGTTTTCCACCCATAACAGCTTCTTCAAAGTGTGATGGGTCAATAATCTAGCAACATATGTGGGGAGTAGTGTATCAGTAATCTAACTAATCAAATGTGAGACAACAAACATGTGAACTCGGGGGAAAAAGTCATGTAAGTCATGTCCATGATAGGCTTACCACTCTGCTCTCATTACCAATAAATGCAAATGTTACTGCTATTGGGAGATGGTGTACAATCAATGCTAATGGTTCCCTGACCTGTCATAGCACAAAAACAAAATTTAAAGTTCAATATCTATTATCTAACTTTTTACACAGGCCAGCCAGGAAAAATAAACAGTTCAGCACCCACCAAAACTCCCCTTTTATTAGTAAGAGGGGCAAGGTGACAAAGCTATTGACTTAAAAACAAATTTATTGCATGCCATAAATAAAACATGTTTCGTGCTAGCAGGACAAAATTGCAAATAGTTTAGGGTGTAAAATATTTTGAGATCATCTATGAAGGGGAGAGAACAAACTTCTGGTGGATGTATTATAACTTCCTGACCATCTTCCCCTCCCAGTGTGCACTCTGGCCTTCTGAATGTCAAGAGCGCAGCCAAGGCTGCAATATTTGCAGCATCAACAAGATTCCTATTTTCAAGGAAAACAGAGATGCCAATAAAATAGTCTATGATGACCAGCAGAAACATGTAGATCGTCTATTTGAATTAAGGCATAGATGTACGGCTTACCCGCCATTGTCTAGAATGTGAAGATCGATACGGATAGACCACACCCATTTCCCAGCAACGACACAAAGTGATTCAGTGTCAATGGCCCTGCTTTCCCTGTGAAACACATTTCATGTTTCAGCATGAAACATGATGTCAAATTTCACACTATCTGCTAGTCCTATAAAAATCATTTATGCTTCATTGAAAAACTCCAGATGATTAAGTTCAACTTCAGTAGATAAGCAAAGTGCTGTCCTAGAAAAAGTAATTTAATGAAAAATGCTGTTTTATAAAATTACCTTAACCCACGATCAACTATCCGTCCCAGCTCAACAGCAGATTCCCCAGGACGACCAATTTCAAAAGAAGGATCTGCCATTGGCGAGAACTCAGTAAATATGGCAAGAGTGCCTTCATTAGGGCGATCACGGTAAGGTTGCACTAGTTGTGATGTTACAAACCCCATTACGCGAGTCTGGCCTAGCTGGACTTCTGATGAGCCATCTTCACTGTTCAGACACCAAAAAGTTGACAATTTTATTTCAACCCACACAACCACAATTATCTCTAAATCATGATCATAATTTTTATTATAAATGAAGAGCACAGAGAGAATATATAAGAAACAACAACCCAAGATTTTATATGTTTCAACATTAAATATAGTTATCCATAAGTGGTAAAACACATTCGCTGCTTAAGAAAGTCCAGGCACCGATGAACCTTATCATGAAAAAATTACAAAAAAAAAACTACAACCACTATCCTTAATTTCAAAAGAGAATAAAGGAGATTGATAAAAGCTCCCAATGGTGGAAATATAAAGTTATAGTTTTCCATAGTTAGTGATTTATCACAGGGAAAACAAATAAAAGATCACTTAAACACAAGAACCTTTCCAGTGTAAAACTCAGAATAAATAGATGTAGCGTGAGACGTGAGTTCTATACTAAAGTAGTTTGGACAAGGGATTACACGATTGACCTTACTATCTTTCTCCTATAAACAAGATGAAACTAAGAAATACTATAGTTTTAGCCAACTACAATTACAAGTAATAAAATCTACTTTGGTAAAATTATTTGGTGAAACCGAAGATGATGTCTTACATGCCGAATTGAATAGTTAGATTCCGGTAATCAAAAGGGCCACGGCCGTCGATTCGGAGGTCAGAGAGCAGGGCTGTTTGAATGAAGTTCTTCTCATTGACGGTCATCCGCCACGAATTGGCCAACCGCTGCTCCATAGCATGAGAGTACTTGGTTAATTTCTTCGACAAGAGAACTGAATCCAGAAATTCACGAGCGCTGCTCGGGCGGTGGTAGTGGTGGTAGATTAGTGAGTTTAACCGGAAATTTTGAGAAGAAGAAGGAATTTGAGATAGAAAGGGTTTAGGGTTTAGTGAAAAGTGAATGGGCCAATTTTAGTGTAATATTAATACTATTGGGCCTTTAAAGGGATTCAGCTTTAGTCCAATCCATAGCTGTCAAATTTAGTGTATTCAAAATGATAGAAATGATGAAAATATAGCTCCTTTTAGTTTTATGATTTTCTATATTTTATATTTTTATTTCTGGACTGTATTGCATTCCATGATTCGAAGATTCTCCATTACGATCGAACAAGGAGAGAAATATAAATAACTTATTTTTTTATTGATGTTAAATCTAACGACAAATATTTATATTTAGTGTCATAAATTCATAATCTAACTTGTGAAGGAATTGATAAGAAAAAGCGAGTAAGGAAATAAAACAAAACTGTTCACATAATTTGAAATAGGAGATTACAGAAGAAAATAAGAAACTAAATTAAGGAAATAACACAAAACATAAGCCATAGCATAGATCAAAGTGGATATCTCAATGCATCCATCTACCCATTTTCATGGTCATCATTTTCCTTTTCTTGTAAGCTTGATGCTTGTCAGCTATCTTGAGCTTCCTCTTGGCATTGCGTATCGGATTCACAACAGCCATCACCTTCATTGCTTGTTTCCTTTTGTCACGCTTCGCCTTGATATTTTTGCATATTTGTCCGTAAAATTCAACAAATTTATCGTCTCCAATTATGCCTCTTATGTCATCCCTGACCTCTTCAGCTAGTTGTTTCAGATCATCTGGCATGCACAAAAATTGGGTCTCAAATAAGAATAGTAATAATTGAATCCTGAAATCTTGGAAATAAAACAGAATATGTTTCCCCTTCAACTTTTGAATTATTTCAGGAAAACACATAATACAATTTTACTCAATATAATATTTTATGGGTAGAAAGAAAGAAAAAAAAGGTGTAGTTACCAGAAATAACTTGTCCGGTGAAACCTTCGCAGACTCTGTACAATGGCAACAGCAGTTGATACGCAAAACTGCGGACATCATCAAAGCTTGCAGGTGAAGTTTTCTTCAAAAAATGGAGGAGCTGTGGTGATATTGCCTTGTAAAACTCGAACATGATTTTCATCTGCAGAAACAAAAGAATTATGCCATCAAGAGTGCTCATTAATAAATCTCCAAGTAACATAAATTCATGATATGTCGAAATTGTTTAATACAAACAAATGAGATCAAAGTTTTTATATGAACAAACCTGATTGGCCTCCATCTGAAGAGTAAGCTTCCCCATTCTCTGGAGAAAATAAGAAATAAATGGATGCTGATTTTTGTCATGTTGAGCATCAGCCTCAGAAATAAAAGATTGAAGAGTTCTCTTCCCTTTTCTTGGATCAAGAATACCAAAAGCTTTAAGGAAGCATTCTTGCTCGGCACTGTCAAGGCTTAACCAGAAGCTAGAAACATCCATGTATTCATTATTCTTTAAGAAAGAATGGAGTGCAGAAATTGAGAACTCGAGGTTTTGCTTGATAAGTATTCCAGTTCCATTATCACTCAATGGCACCTTCAGCTGACAGCACAAAGAAACAGCTACATGGAAGAGTATGCTCGGTTTCATGAGATAGAATGCTTCTGCTCTGACTTTGCTCTTATCTCTATTGGCCACTGCAGTGAAGTAAGAGGACAAAATCTGGCATGATATGTTTTGCAGCCACAAATGAGGATGCAAGAGGAATTCACAGATGGTTTCCCAAAAAGCCTGTACAAGTTATCGAAACAAATATCAGAAGATAAAATAGCAAAACATAGATCTGTGTGATTAACCTTAGCATATGAAGACTATAGATCTATAAGAACGATGTCAACTTTAAATTAAAATACATCGAAAGCATCAAATGGATCGGAACGACGGACTATAAGGTACGGATGGATTAGACCAAACAGCTAAGTTAGCTGTACAAAGATCTGTGTAAGACCATATTGAATGCGGTTAGAAATTCAGCCCAATTGACTGACAGATTTAGGAGAAAACCTCCTCCCGTGATCTTCTACAACAGATATAAACAGGTATTACAAAATAAGTACATCAACTTTCAAACATTTTGAACAGATATAAGCAGGGACAATATAAGTACATCTACAGATACAGTTAATACTCAACATTTTCATAAAGCTAAATGATTGAAAGATTTAGGAGAAACCTACTCCCGTAATCTTCTACAATAGATATAAACAGGGACAATATTTGAAGTATGATGACAGATAGAATAGTGAGTTGTACCTCAAGCTCGCTATCAAGGAACAAGTTATGAAATTGACTTAGGATCTTCCCTAACAAAACCAGAGAATAATATGCCTCCTTCCAGAATGGAATTACTAAAACATCTGATAAATCTTGTTGAGTTGATGCAAGAGCATTGTATGCTGACTGAAGATTGGTTCTGATTGCAGGAAGTACTTTAATGAGGTGTATTTGAAAATTCTTTCCAATAACTTCCACTAGTAAACCCAGAACCTGTCAAGCAAAAGCCAAGTATACTCAGAGATAATCATATGTACCAAATCGACAACCATGAAGGGCATCTTCAAGCTGTGAAAGAGCTATAAAATCAGATTCATGAACCTCAGGATTATGTTTGAAGTTTTAATCCAGGAAAAACATCATAAGCACCAAGTCACATGTTAAAGAATAGCTAAACCATACATAAAGAAATCTTGTACGAGGATGTTAAATTATGCATGATAAACATAAAATTAAAGTATCAAACTAAATTCGGTACAAATTTTATAAAAAGTTAAAGAATTACATCTCAGTTTCTGATATAAACTTCAATACTACTTCATTTGGTTTGTGATATAAACTTCACAATACCATAAGTACATCAACTTTTAACATCACAGTTCACAACCACTACTGTTACTGTTCTATATTAAGACTTGAGAATAGTTCATCTCAGATACGACCTAAGACCAAATACTTGAACTTAAACCTAAATCTTGCTCCAGTAAACCTTGGTTGTTAAAAATTCGAGCAGCAATAGCCTTCTAACTTATTGTCCAACACGAACAAAGACTGCCAGGTAGTTTTAGGCATTTGACCCCAAGCACCCAACTCCACGAAAATCAGAACAGATAAAAAGATCATGGAAAATGAAAACTGCTGTTTATCCAAGAAATATTGTGCAGTTGTTAATGAGTAGAGATAGTAGTGAAATATTATGCTTAGTGGTACAAGGTGAGAGATGCAAAAAATGTACTCCAGTAATTAAAAACTTATTACACTGATTTACCTGTGCTGCGGCACCCAATAGGCTCTGTTTTCCTTCAATGTACCAAGACAGGCTACACTCAAGTATTGAGTGAAGAGAATGTGAGCTAACATGCCCAATGAGAAACTTCATTGCAACAGCAGACATCTGTCTAACATTTGTGTCGTCGTCATTAGCCAAAGAAATGACCAAATACGGAAACAGTGTCTGTGATTGTGCATCCACAACATTCTGTGGAAATTTCACGATAATGGTATGGAGCATCTCAAGGACAGCTTCCCTTCCACTGGAATGCTCGTAACTGTAGGAAATATTGGTTAAAAATTATGATTATAGAGAAACATCAAAGGCAAAAAAAGTTAGTATCTAGAGTTGAGTATTTTCACCTCAAATTTGCAAGTAAGAAATCAAGATGTTCTTGCAAGCGCTTCTGAGAAAGTTGGTAACCCAGTAAAAATTGAAGCAATATTTTACTGCACTTTTTACGAATGGGCTCATCTTGACTTTGTACCATCATCTCTGCAACAATCTGGACAAGATCATATATTTCAGGAACTAACAGCTTTCGGTGTATGATAGCTTTCAACAGTGAAAGCGCAACAAATGAGGGCCTTTTTGCAAAATCAACAAACAATGGAAATTGGATCAGCATATGCAACTGATCAGTGGAAAGTGTGACTCTCTCGCTTTGTAGAAGCGTTGTTAACAACTTCATACAAGACTCAATCAACTGACAGTTAATCTTAACTGATCCTTGAGCTATAACCAACAAAGAATTCTTTATCTTGTCAGCTTGCAATTGAAGTGATGGCAAAGGCAACCGCACCATCAGACTAAAGCACCTAAATGCAGCTATTATAATGTTTTCATACTTTGAGCTCAAACATTGACCCAATAAACTTACAAAAGGATCAAGCATTGATAAAAGTTGTCCATCCTCTGCACTAGGCTTCAGTTTCTTCAAGTAGTTATGCAGAACTTCAAGAGCAAACGCTGTTATCAAATGAGAAAATTGCCTGTCCACATTCACTAGTCTGTTGCTTTCGATTGGTTGGATACTCTCAGCATCTCCATAATCCGCCCAGGAAATAGGCCCATACCCCTGTCCATTACCTTCATCACCGATGCCATCTTTAACGAGGCAATTCACAAATATGAATAGTTCTGTCTGCTCCACAGATGGATTACTTTCAATACCAGCAGCTATGTGTTTTAACATGTTCTCCAATTTCAACTTAAGATTTTGGTTGAGCTGCTTATGCAGATTAACTGTAACAGGAGAAAGAAGTTTCAAAGCTTGAGTTTTGAAAGTGACACTCTGGGCAATCAATTTTAGAGTTTCATAAGATTTCTGCTTTCTGGTCTCTTTCATTTTAGAAGCAATCTTTTCAACTTCTTTCTCGTCAGAAACACCCCCAAGTATATCGTTTTGTACAACAGTAAGGAGGTCATCCAAGCAGTAATCCAACTTTCCGCAGATTGGAGTCCTGAGGAACTTAGACAGCAAGAAATTGAGTGTGTATCCTAGCACGTGTAATTCATAGCCTCTCTTCAGTATGCCCTTCAAGACTTTGACAATAAATTGCAAATACTCCAACCCTAGTTCCTTCAAGCAAGCAGACAGCGCAGACCTAGCCTCATTACGTACACTTTCAAGCCGATTTTTTAGGAAGTTTGAAATACGGTGAACAACAGTTGGAAGTTGAGAGTACATGATATCACTGGGGAGCAATTTTATAAGTTTCAGTGCAACCAAGCAGATGTTAACATTCATACGGTCAAAATCGGAGGCCAACAACTTCTGAACCTGTCACGCCCGCATTTTCTAAGGATAGAAAACACGGTTGATCGCGACTAGGGGAGGATTAAAGAAGCGGGAAAGAAAGGGGAAAACAACGCAACTCGACCATAGCTCGAAACAAATGGGAATAGCTCGAATAAAATCAGAGTATCTCAACAATCAACATTCAACAACTCAAAAATGAATATTACCTCAACGATACAAGAACTCAAAAGAAAGACAACTACTTAGCGGAAGCATTTGAGAGAAGAAATATGCCACGTGTGATGACATGACACATTTTAAACACTTAATTTCTTCAACGGTCTTGCTCAACACCAACCGCACCCGTCACGCTCAACCTGCAAATTTTAAAAGAAAAGCAGGGCTGAGTACTTGATGCACTCAGTGGACTCATGCCGAAAACATTTTATAAAAAGTATTTATCATGCCACCATTGAGTGACCTTGGGGTTTTAACTTTAGAAATCGCCCAAGACACTAAAATCATTTCCATCGTAAAATTCGGTTGATCAACCATTTTCCCATAGCTATCTCCCATATCTGATCCATTAATGACAAGGAATGTGGCCACATCCCAAGTCACTAGACCGGCCGACCCAAAAGACGGCTCACGATCTCCATAGGTGTACACTAGCCTGAATATGGACTCACTCCCTAGACAGACCCGAATTCGATTATCCATTGATGGCAAAAGCCACATTAGATAGGTTTCCATAGAATACACCAAAACACGGCATGACAAATATTCATATTATTTTCACATAAAAAATACTTAGGGCACTGCCCTTATTTAAAAAGAAAGCCCACCTCGTTCGCTTAAGTCCTTAATTCGAAATTATTTCCCTTCCCTTGATATCACGTCTCGCTTGCAAGGAATCACCTTTATCATTTAAATAGCACATAAATCAACACAATGAATCAAGTAAATAAATAAGATGCATGCACCCTAATTTAAATCGTTTATATCGTTTCTCGGTTTTCGATTATTCGGTGGCCGCCCAAAGTTCCTCCGTTGGCTCCTCGTATTTCCACCACGATGTCGGAATAAATTCCCAAAAATTATACAAGCGCATAACTAAATTATCACAACTATTTCCCTTCGCAATTATATTTATTTCGTACTTTGAATTATTCTGAGAATTGAATAAATAATTCCCCACAATTAAATTATCGGCCGAAGGATTTAATTAATTTGATCCAAGTTAATTATTATCTAAGCCCTCCTTATTTCTCCCATTTATTTAGTAGGGCCTAAAAGGATTAGCCCAAATTAATATATATCCCCATTTTGTTTGACAAGGCCCAAAACTAAATCCCATAAAAGAAAAAGAGAAAAGACTAAGACTCAAACTAAAACAATTTAAAGAATGCTTTACTCCATTCCCAAATACCCGTACACCTCAACATCCTATTTTATACACATCACCAAATTATATAATCCCAAAAGAGACGGCAAACAATTAGTAAAAAGAAATTAATAAAAGAATCAATTTTAGACTCCCATCCATAAAATGCCGTCCCTTCTCTACAATTTCACACTCCTCTTTCCCCAATTTCTAACTCTTTCTCTCTCCTACACCTCACCTTCTTCTAATACGTAACACAATTCTCTTCTCACCTTTTCTCTTGTTAAGTCCCAAATGAAAATTCCAAAAAAAAACAGAAGTTAAATCTCCAATTCAAAATCGAAAATCCTAAACTCATCTCCCTAAATCGCGCTTCTCTCTCCCTCTCTCAATTTCTTTCTACCGGCGTTGTCACCAGCCCGCTATCCGAGCCGCCGCCGTTGCTCACTTCGCCGGATACACTGCAGTTTCAGCGCCGACTCCACCGCGACGCTACCACCGTCGTCCCGGTCTACCTCCCAACTTAAATGTATGATCTTTAACTAAACTGTCTCCTTTATTTTTCTTAATTGCTACTTAGTGAAACGAAAGGAAAAAGGTATCGAAGTCTTAATTATCGACGTGGGTTTGGGAAAAAGGCTGCTTTGTTTCTGGGATTACATCTCTATACGCATGATTGTACATAAATGAAAGAAAAGAAAAGGCTTGGTATTTACCTTCTTAGCAGCAGAAACTTTCTTCTCCAACTTAGTTTTCTCTATTTTTTTTTCAAGGTTTCTGAAAGGTGGGAGACGTGTGGGGGTGGTTATATTTATATATGGTTGAAGTTGTTACTGAATGTCTCCTAATTCTCAGGGGAAAGATTTGAATGGAAGATTTGCACATATCTACGGTTCGCCCAATATTGGGTTCTCCAAAAGTAGTTTCATAGAAGGAAAAAAGATTTGGGCTGGGTGCTTAAAAGAAATACGTGATAGGCTCTAAAAATAATAATAATTCCATAAACTCTCCAAAATAAAACGGAACGATAGTTGGCTAAAAAAAAAATTTCGACAGTAATCCAAAAATAACTTAAAGGAATAGGGAAAAGTCGGGTGTTACAGAACCTTGGGAAAAATGTGTTTGAGCAAACTCTCTTGTATGATAGGTAGTTCGCCGTGATCAGTGATCCTCATCAGAGATGATGAAGACTTCATGTTAACGGTGTAAGGACTGGGTGCATCAGAAGCAAGACCTTTAGATTCATGGATCAGAAATGACTCCTGAAAATGGAATCTATCAAGTATAGCGCCGATAAGTCGCAACAAAAGTTTTTGCCTGTCTGGTTTCAGCCCCAAATATCGCAAACATCTGACTAGCAAGGCGTAGTACTGATTCCACTTCATGCAACCAGATATTGACGCCAGGGCGTTAATACATGCACTTCTTCTATTCTCATCCTTCCCATCTGGTACATTAAACAGCATGCTAAAGAGCAGTGGTACAAACACTTCATAAGTAATGACCTAGAAATTTGTATACTTCAAAAAATTAGGGATATAAAAATCACAATTATACTACTCAGCATATCTCGAAGATGTTTGAGAAGCTTACATTCGACAGATTGCCAGACCTGACAAAGTTGCTAAAACGAACTACTGCTCTCGCTCTCCTGTGTTTCTGAATTAAGGGCAATGACATAATGCAAGAACCCGATAAGTATTTCTCTAAGTTGAAAATAAAGATTTTTTTTCACCGAATTAAGAAAAGGAGTTACCTGTACATGTACTATGTTATAGAAGAAATCTTGTTCAACATGAACACAACATAAGGCCCTATACGAATCAAGGTTTGGTTCATTTGGAAGCTTCAGCACCATTGCCCAGAGCAACTTAATCCATATCTAAAAACAACAAATATATTATTAATATTGAAAAAAGTTTTGTTTCCAGTAATTATATGCAAACAACCTGACTGGTGCAATGAAGCAGGATAAATTATTCAAGAGGGAGAAATAACTAATCCAGATAACATAAATACACCACATGGAAAACTCAGGCTTGCAATAAATAAAAGAGGAACCACTTCAGGAATGGAATATAAGTAAAAGAAACAGCAATTATTTTAACAAAAAATAAAATATTCAATCACTTTTTTTATTACACTATCTACTTTAGTCTGTTTTTATTTTTCCTACTTTATTGCTCTTTCTTATTTTTAAATTTTATATTTAAAAGTAATTCAAATTAGTTGGTACCGAGGAAGAAGATATTAAACCATCTCCTGAACGTTCTATGTACTAATATCTCATTTCGATGCTGGCATTAATGTAACTAATCATCATCGACTGGCATTACATTAGAGCATCCACAATGGCGGCGAGCGGATCGGCTAGCCGATCCCCGGTGCTGGCCGGTCCGCTCGCCAATCCATTGTAACCGGCGAGCGCCATTTCGGTGAAAAAATCGGCGAGAGCACGCCGATTTCCGAGCGTTGGCCGATCCACTGGCCGCCATTGCAGGCTCCAGATCGGGGAGCGATCGACTAGCGGTTTTTTTATTTATTTAATTTTTGAAACACTATATATACGTGCTTTGCACGTCATTTTCATGCACACCACTTATTTTAATGAGCTTTCTCTCTATCTTAATTTCTGTACTAGAGCAACAACGCGAAATGGAGAACACCAACAAAGGTACTCCAGTGACGAGCGGGTCTCAAACTCCCCCGGTACCCGTGCGAGGTGGATAGGGTCCGATGCCCAGGTACTACAACATGTACCCGTGGCAGCAGATGATGCCCGGGATGGCAACCGAGGGTAGTATGCCCGAGATGGCAGCCAGGGTTAGTATGCCGGGATGGCAGGGGGTACCGGGGATGCAACGCGGTATGCAGATGATGCCGGGGTGGGCACCCGGGATGCAGATGATGTCGGGGCTGCAGCCGTGGATGCAACCCGTGATGCAGGGGAGGGGAAACGTCTATCGGGGACGCAGTTCACTGGGTTGGAGACTTTCTCCTTAGAGGAGTTGGAGATAGATCTTCTCGGGGTTCCGGACACTCCCGTTCAAACGGGAAGAGTAGGGCGGGGTCGGTGTCATGACCGCCCATACTAGGGATAAATAAAACTGGGAAGTCGTGACTATGGAAAGCGATAAAGACCAATATTCAAAAAGAAAATACAATTAACTTTGAGAGAAAATATTTTTAGTCTAAAAAAAAGGTTAAGTATCAAATTAAAGTCTCAAAGTACTTAAGGGCATGAAATGTATAGAATAGTGCTGAAGACATTTAGAAGATAGTTTCAAACAAGGCAGCGGAAAAAAAAACAAGTATCAAGGGAGAGTCATAGGATGACGCCCATGTATGAAGACACGACGCATCCGAAAATTCCTAAATCTTGACTCAACATCCACCGCCACATCACTGCTCAACCTGCAAAATTTTAAAAAGAATTTGCAGGGCTGAGTACTTGATATACTCAGTGGACTCATGCCGAAAATATTTTATAACAGTTATGTCATCCATACTATAGTGAACTCGAAGTTTATAATTGGAAAAGAAAAAGACAACGAGTATCACCAAAATATTTTCATAGTCTGGCCAGACAAACAATCTCATCCACTTTCTCAACAATCCAACAATCACATCAACTTTCCACAGTGCGACGAAAGTGTGGCCACACTATTCGCCCACGAGACCGGCCGACTAGCAAGGACGGCTCCCGATTCCACCAGTGTACACAACCTGATAGGGTTTGCGGCCCTACTCAGACCCGAATTCATTTCACAACACAGCATATAGCCTAACAGAGCAAGCTCAGACGAACTAGGCATCAGACAACAATCTCATACTCAAAACAAACATGGCATGACATAACACTTTAAACCACCCTTATAACACCATATCGCATTTTCAAAAACTAAAGAGATTTGTAAAAGAAAGCCCATCTCGCTTGCTTAGACAATATAATACCCAACTCAAAGCAACCCTCGTTCCTTGTGCTCACGTACGCACAACAACCCCTTGTCAACACCACAACACAATTAGCCTTCCATCAATATAAATTATCATGCATGTCCTATCTTTCCTTTCATCATTTTCCTTAAATTTCCCATCCCAAACGTTCATCAACATAAGGAAACACACCATAGTATACCTCAACGTATAACACATAACCACGCCATAAAATACGTTCCTTAATTACACATGCATTATGTAATTCCTTCAAACTTGACAACAAGTATTATTTTAACATGACAGAAATCTGGCAGAACTGTGCAGTCGTTTTGTAAAAACCATTAAAACTCCATCAGACCTCATATGAAGCTAAACTTTGGTCACCACACAGTAGACACATTCAAGTCCATCCAGTTAAAATTTCACACCAAAATCATGTCATTTAGTCCGTCAAAACAAAAGCGAAACTCACTGGTCGGAACACAAAAATTCTGGCAGTACTGCGCAATTCAATTGAAAATTTTGTAAATATTCATCCGATGTCCAATGAGGCCGAAATTTTAACACAACATAGAAGACTCTTAAAATTTTATCCAGATAAAAATTCACATCAAAATAAGGTCATTTGGTCGGTCAAATCAAAAACGAAACTCACTGGGCGAGAATACAAGTTTATGGCTGAACTGCACAGTTAACTTCAAAAATTCATTAAAAATTCATATTTCGTCAAAAGAGGATGAAATTCATACACAATACAGAAGACATCTCAAAATTTACTCAATTAAAAATTTGTGCCAAAATAAGATCGTAGACTAAAATATTTTCTCTCAAAGTTAATTGTATTTTCATTTTGAATATTGGCATAGTCACAATCTCCCCGTTTTATTTATCCTTAGTATGGGCGGTCGTGACAGTCAGGGCGGCACAAAGAAGAAGGGCAATGGGGTCGGCGAGTCGTCGCAGCCGGTTGATGATGACAGCCCGGTACGGAGGAAGTGGACTAATGCGGAGAACGTCGCGCTGTCCAAGGTGTGGGTGAGTATTTGCGATGATCCCCTCACTTCGAACAATCAGAGGATTGTCAACTTGTGGGCTAAAATAGCAGCAGCCTACAAGGCATTTTGCTCGGAGGGGATGCTACGCAACGAGGAGGAGTGCCGGAAGGGGTGGGACCAAATCAGGGTTCGGGTCTCCCGATTTTCGGGCTTGTACACCAACGCTCTCCGCATGCAGAGCAGTGGCCAAACTGACGAGGACTGCAGGAGGATAGCGGAGAAAGCCTTCCCCGTGCCCGGGGTTTATAAGGAGCTCACCTACTAGAACTGCTATGAGGTGCTGATAGACTCCGAGAAGTTTCGGGCAAGTGTCGACGCTAGCTGGCCGAAGAGGCAGCGACTGAACTATACCGGTGATTACAGCGGCAGCAGCGGCGGTTCCCACGACCTTCTCGAGGGTGCTCAGGAGTTCCCGTCCCCTCCATTGTTTACTCGCCGCACTCACAACGGGTAGCGAGCGGGGTCGCCCAGGGGTCCCCGGAGGTCCAGTCGGCATCCCCCCCTGTTGGCCAGTCGACAGCCGAGCTCGCCTTCTTCGCGCGTCAGCAAACGCGGGCTCAGATGGCCAAGACCTTAGCCGAATGGAGGGCGGCAACTGACCCCGTGGAGAAGAGGTTTCTTCACTCGATGCTCGAGAGCATGCGAGTCGATTTGGATGCCGCCGCGGCACAGTTGGAGGCCTCAGACGCGACCTCAGATGCCACGAGGAGTGAGGCGGAGACGGGGGCTCGTGTGTGGAAGAGGGTTTTTATAAATTAATGTAATTTTTTAATTAATGTATTTTTTTTAATTTTAATATTATTATTGCATTTTCCTGTATTTGTGTCGTAAATTTAATTTCGTATTTTGTGTGATTGTTAATTATTTGTTTTTTTTTAATTTTGTTTATTGTGACTAGGCTATTGCTTGTCCAGTTAATTGTCCTGATGATGTGGTAAGATGGGTTTTAGTGCTGATGATGTGGCAGAAGAAGTTTGTGGCTGGGTTATGGCCGACCTATGTTTATTTTGGATGCTCTTGCCAAATAATTTTTTGGAATATGAACCATCTGCTGACCTGAAATCACAATGTTCAATGTACAGATATGAGTACGTTACGTATCTCTTTTGCTGGCACTATGCAGTCAAATTAATGTTTGCTTTTTGACAAGTGATCAAAGTTCTTACTTAATGATGATAGATTCTATGCAATGGAGTACTTTGTATGTAGAGCATCCTTAGTTGTGGCCGGATTCATGTCCAAAGTCTTCTTCATGTCATCATTTTTCTAAATTTGAGTTCTGACCCAAAACTCTTCTAACCTTGCAGGCCACAATCTGGGTCACAACTATTAAATTGCACTATTCACCCTTTCAACCTATTTTACTCGTAAAATAGAAAACGTTGAACAATTCAAATAGGAAAAATTCATTGTTCAGTCGGAAAAAGAAAATTACAAATCCTAAAAAAAGAAATTTAAAAATCCTAAAAAAAGAAATTTAAAAATCCTAGAAAAAGAAAATTACAAGTCATAACAAAATGAAAAAAAACTACTTCTTCATTTGTGCACGAAAATAGGCGATCATCTCATGATGCAACTCGAGATCGAACTCCGAGATTATCGAGGTATTCCCAATTATGTTCTTTTATCGTAATATAGCGGGAGTAGGGAGAGGGGTGGTACATGATTTATAAATTTATTTATACTCAAGATTATTAAATATCTATCTTAATAAAGTAAGAATTAAGATGTTCTGTTTTTTGTTTATGTTTTCACGCTTCGCGCTTTAAAAAATGTCCCTGATCACAAATTTGTAAGTTAAAAACGATGCCTAAACCAAAAAAAACATGCAGTAAAAAGGAGTATAATTTGATATTTTTACGTCCGCGGTTGCATTCCATTATTGACTTGCAATTTTAAAATAGTGGCAATAATTCACCATATTCCATTTCCTATTTTAATATCAATCTACTTTCTTCTTTTCATAAAATTAGATTTAATTAAATGATGGAGTAACACGGTTTCAATAAAAATAATTGATATAATGTGTGATAATATTTTTAAATAAAAAGAGATTTATTTTTATGAAAGTAAGAAAGGCACTCCTATAATTTAAGTTTCAATTTCAACTAATTTTTTTGTTTTCTATGCACCTTCTATTACAAAATTAACGACTCCTCCTCTCTCCCTTCCCACTCTCCCTCTTCCATGGAAGACGCGATTCCAGCAACGGAACAGCCAGCATCAGAATCAACCGCGGAGCCGAACCACGTGCTAGTCCCTCCGGGGCTGACGCCGGAGGAGTTCGAGGATCTCAAACCCGCGGTGGCGGAATTCCACAATTACAGGGTCAACGCCGGCCAGTGCTCCTCCATACTCGCGCAGCGCGTCCACGCGGCGCCGCAGGAAGTCTGGTCCATCCTCCGCCACTTCGACAAGCCGCAGACCTACAAGCACTTCATCAAGAGCTGCACCGTGCGGGACGGCTTCGTCGTCCGCGTCGGCGAGCTGCGTGACGTCAGCGTCATATCGGGGCTGCCGGCGGCCACCAGCACCGAGCGCCTCGACATCCTCGACGACGATCGGCGCGTCACCGGCTTCAGCATCGTCGGCGGCGACCACCGCCTCAGGAATTACCGCTCCGTGACGTCCGTGCACGAGCTCCCCGGCGCGATCTCCACCGTCGTGCTGGAGTCGTACGCGGTGGACGTGCCGGAGGGGAACACGGAGGAGGACACGCGCCTCTTCGCCGACACGGTCGTGAAGCTCAACCTCCAGAAGCTCGCATCCGTCGCCGAAGCTAGGGCTACGATCGATTGAATTTACAGGTAATTAATCAATTCCTATCTACGGTCGATTTGCACACAATTCTGCAATTCCAGTTCTGGAAATAAGATTCCGAGAAAAAAATGAGGGGTTTCTTTATTTCCAATTGAACTCTTTGTTTTGTTGTTTTGAGTGTTGTGTGAATTTTGATTTATGGTGGATATTGATCAATAATTGGGAATAATATTTGTAATTGTAAATTGTAATACTGGCGATTGTGGAGTAATTGAAATCTGAGAACTTGACGTCAATCAATTTATTCTTATTCGATTGGTAATTTTGCGTTGGAATTTGAAAGGCACTATATATAGGCTAATGCAAATATGCAATGTACTTATACTGTACATTGTTAAATTTAGTTTAGGTGTTGCACTTTCTTTGTTGTGATGATTCTTGAATGGATAATCAGTTTTTATGTGAGAGAATACTGTAATACTCTCTTGATAAATGCGGTTTCATTTTAGTTGGCTAATGATCCAATCACTTGATAAAGCCCTTCAATTTTTGTCCGACTCTGTTATTGATTTCTAACAAAAGAAAGCATAAAATGGGTGCTTATGGAACAATGGATTATAGAATCGACTTTTTTCTTTACTTATCCACCTTTTGTCTTTTTTGAAAACCATATTTAAAAAAAGAATTGGGATTCGCATTTTCAACAGCTAGAACTCGCATGAGCAATACAAAGATATGTTCAAAATCATCAACATAAATGCATTGCTTGACCTATAAGCCCAATTCAAGGAAATTTTGTTAAATATTTTAGCAATATGTGTACAATGCAAGTGACCATGTGTTCTTGTAATAAAGACTTGAATAATGAAAATGCAATGCTACCTCAACTTTCTCACTGTTAAGGAGTAACTAATTTGGAGAGTAATAGACACATTATTTCAAACGAAGGTGCGGTTAGCATTTGGGTAACAGGAAGATGTTTGGAGAATAAATGCATCAAGTTCCTCACCATTTATAGTTTCAAGTTGGAAACAACTAGACTCGTCTTAGATTTGTATAATTGGTCAAGATTCTTGACAAATCTCCAGTTTTACGTAGGAATGTCAGTGTAGCCCGCAACCTATAGGTTGGCCCGAATAGCCGCCAAATTTATAGGGTTAGGGTTGAACTTTTATAACCCGAAAGAAATTATAACCCGACTAGCCCACACCCAATTAACCCACAACCCGTTAGGTCCAGACCCAAAAACACGATGGACTGGCCCGAAAACCCGATAAAATTTTTATTATTCCAATTTTTACTCCTAATTCGACACTTCATTGATTTATTTTATAATTATAGATAACTAAAAAAAAAGTAACTTTCAATTTTATATTAAATATATAAATTATATATTGAATTCTTATTAATATAATAATGGATAAATAAACTAAAAACTTTAAATTCACTAAAAATTATTTAAATTTCTAAATATGCATTAAAATTTTATGAAATATCTCAAATATTAGTATTTGATCATGTTTATGATTGAAATTAAGCATATATCTCAAATTTATCATTATTAAATATTTTACATTTTATGAATATAACTAATTTTCATCATTATTTATGGGATTGATCGCATGTTAATCTTATCGGTAGCAACCAGATTAAGCCGCTGGGCTAGCCCGAAACCCGAGCTTTTAATGTTAGGGTTGAGCTTTTATAACCCGAAAGAAATCACAACCCGACCAGCCGGCACCCGATTGTCCCACAACCCGAATAGGGTTGGCCCGAAACCCGGTGGGCCGACCCGATTGACATCCCTAGATTTACCCGACTATAGCCGAGCTCATTCGCTTGAGAGAGGTGCTGAGTTGGGTCCAAACTAAGGGATGGAGAAAGATAGAGTTTGAGATGGAAGCTGAGGCTATAGTACTCGCAGTGAATCTATCATTGAGGCAGTGGTGGAAGATTGTCATCCTCATTTGAAGATGACAGCGAATCCTCTATGAGGTTTATAAGGTAATCAGCGAATCGGGTTGCCCATACGCTTGCTCGGGCTTCGGGTATTTATAGCTGATAGCAAGTATTGGTTGGATTGCATTCCAATTTTTATTTGTGATATAAATGTTTTGGATTTGTTTGAATAAAATGATATTTGGTGTAAAAAAAATATGTTCGTTTTTTGGCAAAAAAAAATTAAAATAATTTCTAGAATAGCCAATGTCACTTCTACACTTTCCATAAGCTTTTACATACCCTATACGAATATATTCGATTTTCATAAGATTATTGCTCGGATGATGTTCAAATTCAAGCTAGTAGAGATTCAAATATAAAAGAAAATACAAATATATCACACATATACATATATAAAAGGAGAATTTTGAAAAAAAATAATAAAAATATTATCATGTATTTTTAATAAAATTAGGAAATTAGAAATAAATTATTTATTTTTTGTAGTAATTAAAGGGAGTGGAAGTGCACAGATTTTAGAAAATAAAAGAGTGTTATTATAAATTTTTTAATAAAATTAGGAGAGGGAAAAGATACATATCATACGCTTTTTTATTTGATATATAATACACATCACACAAACATAGGTTGATATCAAATTTGACATTGTACCAAAGTATCCAAATATTGTAAGGTTTATTCCTACATTATTTTAATTTATTTTGTCAACAAGATATTTGAATTTAAAAGGTGGGATGAATTAAATTGATTTGGACCTTTTCTATATTAAATGGTTTTTTTTTCTTCAAGATAAATTTGGAATCATTCCAAAGTTTTAATTCTGTTTCAATACACCAATTTAGATTTTATCAAAGTTGAGACTGGTATACAATCCCCGAGATTTTTACACAAGGCTTCCAGAAAGAGCAAGACTTGAGATTTACAAAAGGAAGAAGTCCCCACAAAAGTGAGTTAGGCACATCACATAATTAAGGCAACAAGTCGTTGAATACCCGACAACTAAGTACCACTGGGCACGGGTGACGAACTTCTAGAAGATCGAGTTAGATTGTAACACTTTGGAGAAAAGAGATGTAAAGGTCATCACATGATCCATATATATATGTCAGTGTTGATCGATCAATGTGCATATGCAAGCCACACCGATTTGCAATTCAAAGTAGGACACAAGATCTTCTTAAAATTGAAATAATTATATTCATTTTCAAAGCTTAGGCCTTGTTTTGTGGGATTCTCAAAGAAATCGGTCATGTCGCTTAACATTTTGTGTTGCCACCAAACATTGGCAATGTGCACATTTTTTTTCTTTCATGTATCGCAGTATATGTATGATCCCTAAGGAAAGATGTTCTAAGCCAATACAAGAAACAATGTTAAGTCTGTAATCAACTATACAAATGCACATGACAGAAAATAATATGACGGCATACCTTCCAAAGAGGTAAAGTGGTAAACCGATGTATTTCATGAATTGAGAATTGGAGTAATTCTTAACTATGGTAAAGGATCAAGGGTTTTGTGATAAATAAAATTTTGTGGACGCCGATGCGTCGTGGTTATGTGGATCGATCTTTTTTTGCATAGTTCTTACAGAATTGTATTCCTTACGCATACAAGGATGTATTAATTCAATTCATGGTTGATGAATGAATCAAATTATATGCACGCTTATCGAGATGGTAGAATGAGTGGATTGATTGTGAATATTTTTCTTTGTGGACATGTAGCGTTTTTCTTCTTCTTTTGGTTGAATGAATTGATAATTCAATTCATATAGTATGTTTTACACGCATACCACTCTTTTTGGGTTAATGAAATATTGTGAAATATAAATCTGCCACTTCAATTGAGAATCAATTTTGTAGCAGTTATGTACCGATCAAAACTAAATTATTAGAGCAGAGCCTGCTTTTAATTTAAGTACTGCGAAATAGAATTGAGTATGGATTTCTTTGGTTTAGGAATTGATTATTCAATTCGTATGTGTGATGTATGCGTGAAATCTTCTGATTGAGAATCTGGTGTTATGATTAATGGATTTATTTGGTCGATTTTGATGTTATTTTTTTGTTGTTACGTTCGTTGGTTATGACCTTGGGGAACATCAAAATTTAAATTTATCGATTTTAATGAAAATCGAATTGGGAAAAATTATACGGAATCCCATTAAGAGTCAACAATTTGCTATTTGCCGGGGAGCTATTGGATTGGCTGTCAGGATTTAGTGACTCGCTGAGTTCGCGAGGCACGCGGGCCCAGTGACTAATTGGCTAGCCACTGTATTCCAGAAAGTTATCAACGACTCGCTTGCGAGCGTTTATATTCGGTTTTAAGTTTAAAAAAAATTAAAATCCAAATTTTAGGGTGCATCTCATGTTCCTTCATTGAGGTGTGTGTATTTTAATGCGAATATTAGTCGGCCAACAAAAAGATTAATATTTGGCACGAGATACACACATACCTTTAGTGATAAACACATAACAATTATTCAGTTTTCGTGTAAGTAAAGTGTGATGCCCACAGGTGGACACTGCTTAACATGATCTTATTGTCAGTGTTTGATCACTGTAAAGAGGCTACCACTTACAAATTCACATTACCGTCAAAAGACATATTGTGAATGTTGTGCTCGGTACCTCGATATGTTTTACTAATGTTCAAAATAGATTAGTCGAAATAAGACGTTGCAACAGTAACCTCTCTTGTCTAGACTTCTTTACTGCGAATGTTAGGACGGTAAGTGTGTGTCTATTTTTAATGCGATATCCACAAGAAGATTAATATTTGGCATGATATACACACATACCTGTGGTGATAAATACGTGATGATTATCCAGTTTTCGTGTGAGTAAATGTGATGCCCACAGGTGGACATTTGCTTGACATGATCTTATTATCAATGTTTGATTACTGCAAAAGGTTAGCACTTGGAAGTTCATATGACTGTCCACAGACTTGATTTGAATGTTGTGCTAGTACCTCGAGATGTTACCATTTTATTTGAATTTTATGATGTGAGCATGACAATTAATTTGGTTTTGTTCTCTGTTCAATTATGATGTCTGTTTCTGCAATTTCTTCCAACATAAACAATATGTTAGTGTTGAATGAGTCAAATTTTAAGGATTGCAAATATTATATTTTGATTACTATGGGTTGCATGGATCTGGATTACGCGCTATGGATTGAGCAACCTACTTCTCCTACGGACGGTAGTACTTCTTATCGAAGGATAAACTACAAGAAGTACAATACTCAAACCGTGTAAGTCTATTGATAATTGGGTTTAGCATCCCTGAAGCCTTTCGAGGCAAACATCTGAGTATATCACTAAGGCCAGTGAATACCTTGCCAAAATTATGGAACATTTTGTGAAAAACGATAAGGTTGAGACAAGCATGCTTGATCTCAATAAAGTATATAAGGGCGGGCAACATAAGGGAGCACATTATGAAAATGTCTCATGTTGCTTCACTTAAGCTTGAATTCTAAAGACTTGTTTGTGCATTTGATGTTGCACATCTGGTCAGTATCTCAAGAAATAAAGTAAAAGGCATTAAGAAAAAGTGTAATGAGAATGCTGCTATGGATAAGGGTTCATCACAAAAAGAAACAACATAAGGATAATGATAGTTGTTTCGTTTTTGGTAAACAAGGATATATAAAGAAGAATTGTAAATATCACGCATGACATGCAAAGAAAGTTACAATTCTTGATTTGGCCTGTTTTGAAGTTAAATTAGATTTAATCCCTAATGATATTTAGTGGGTAGATTCTGGTGCTACTGCTCACATAAGGTTATCAATGTAAGGCTTTCTGAGCTACCGAAAGTCAAATTGATGGTGAAAGATACATCTATGCGGGATATGACAAATCGGTGGAAGTATAGACTATTGGGCATTGTAGATTGTTATTAAAGACTGGAATTTTTCTGGTTTTAAAGGATACTTTATTGTACTGTCTTTAGACAGAATTTGGTTTCTATTTCTGCTTAGAACAAATTTGGTTTCTCTTGTTCATTCAGAAATAGTAAGTTTCATCCTTCAAATAATTCCATTATTGTGGGCACTGTTTCCTTAAGTGCATATGACAATCTTTACATGCCTAATTATGTTACTTCATATTCAAAGCTTTACATGTTGAATTAAAAGGATTAAGCGAAAATTAAATAATGAAAATTCAGTAATTTATGGTACAAGTATTTAGGTCATATCTCGAAATAAAGGATTGTGAGGCTTGTGTCAGATGGTATATTGAATACACTTATCTTTTCAGATGTTGATTTGTGGGTTCAATGTATCGAAGGAAAGCAGACCAAACATAAGAAATTAGGTGGCAATAGAGCTATACATTTTAGAATTGATATATACGGACATTTGTAGTTCATTCACTTCGGTTTCTTAGAATGATCAACAATATTTTATATCATTCATAAACGAATATTCTTGTTTTGGGCATCTACATTTAATCTATTAAAAGTCAGGGGCTTTACACAAGTTCAAAATATTCAGGGCTGATGTTGAGCTCCAACTCAACAAAGGCATTAAGAAAGTCAAATCTGGTCGTTATGGCGAATACTACGACATAAATGAATGCTTAGGTGAACAATGTCAAAGACCTTTTAACCCTTTATTTGGAAGAGTGTGGGATCGTCCTTTAGTACACCATGTCAGGATCGTCTAGCATGAGTGGTGTAGCTAAAAGACGAAATGAACTCTTAAAGATATGTGAAGGAGTATGATTTCTTACTTCCTTGTTGCATTCGCTTTGGTGAGAGGCATTAAAGACTGTAGCATATATTCTCACTTTGGTTATCCAAAAAAAAATAAAAAAATATTTAGGGGTTTTTAAATTTTATGATCCCACAGAAGGAACTAATTTGAGTGAAATATATAGTATTCCTTGAGGATGTTGAGTTTGGGGGAAAGAATGTATCAAGGAGCATTACTTTTGAGGAGGAGTCTGTATAGACACCTACTACTGCTTCTGACAATGTTCAGGTACCAATTACTATCATTGAAGAGAAGCAGATTAAGAACCTCAATTTGATAATGTTGTAACATTCAATCTCATGTGGATTATATCATTTAAAGCCAATCTCAACAACCTCAATTAAGGCTCTCCTCAACGGTACCACAAATTTATGAAGTTGTTCTTTCATTTGGATTCAGAAAGAATGCTATTGATGGTTGTGTGTATCACAAGTTCAGTGGGAGCAAATGCATCTTCTTGGTATTGCATGTCGATGACATATTGATTGCAATTAATGATAAGGAATATTGCACAACACCAAGAATTACTCTCGAAGAAATTTGAGGCGAAAGATCTTGGAGGAACCTCTTTTGTATTTGGAATCGAAAGAAATAATTTTCGATTGTCACAAAAGGGATATAGTGAAAACGTGCCTAAAGTATTTGAGATGCATAATTGCAAGTAAATAGATACCCCTATGGCTAAGGGAAACAAATATAGTCTCATTCAGTGCCCTAAGATAAATCTTAAGATTTAGAAAGTGCAAAAGACTCTATATGCTTCTGCTATTGGGAGCCTAATGTGTGCTCAAGTATGTATTAGACCCAATTTGATTTTTATTGTTAATATATTGGGCAGATGTCTTAGTAACCCGATATGGATCATTAGGAAGCAGCAAAAAGGGTTATAAGATATTTACAGAGAACTAAGCATTACATGCTCACATATAGAAAATCTTATCATTTTGGAGAAATCATTAGGTCTTCTGATTCTGATTTTGTTAGATGTCACTACAGTAAAATGATCCATTTTAAGTTACATGTGTCTATTGGCTTTGGAGCCATTTCATGGAGAAGTGTTGAGCAAATACTCGTATCACCTTCTGCCAAGACAACAGAATTCGTAGCTTGTTTGGGGCATCTATTAATTGAATAAGGCTGCGAAACTTTGTCATTGGGCTGCATATTGAAAGACCGCTTAAGTTATGTTGTGACAATAACTCTACAGTATTATATTCTAAAATAACAGGAGCTTCCTGATTGTTAAATAAAGAGTTCGGAATGGACAAATACATATAGAGCATAAGAGAACGGATTTGATGATGACAAATCCGCTCACTAAGGGACTAGCACCCAAGGTCTTTCATGGGCATGTAGCCCAAATGGGTGTTATGTTGTTTAAGGATACTTCTGTTTAGTGGGAGTTGTTTTGGTTAGTGGTTTATATTGTGTTTTGAACATGAAGTTATAAACTCATGTTATTCTCTGCAGAAATAAAGTATTATGTTTTGTCCATTACTTGTGTAATTTGGTTTTGGTTTGATCTCACTTTGGGAGGATCAGTTGGAAATAGGCATGTATGATCACCTTGCATGAAATTTCCATGCTATACTCCATAATTGATCTGTTATTGATTATATTTGTATATGTGATTACTGATGGGTTTAATCATGAAAAATATGGTGACTGCCTCTTTAGTCCTTTGCCGATATGGTTGATAATAAGATTGTTCAGGAATACACTATGTGATAGCATATTTGAGCGCTCATTCGGTTTGTACACATTTATTTGGTGTCATGTTGCCCAAGTGGGAGATTGTTAGAAATTTGGGCTTCCACATGACTAATTTAATGTGTATGGCTATCTTTCAATTGTCCAATTAAAGTGATCTATTAAAGATTAAAGTTTGGGCTAAAGTGTATTTATTTGTTATGGAAATAAGTGTAGATACCATTTTGTGATTTTCTATTTGATGAGGGACCGAATAGAAAATAAATGGTCTTATATTTATAAAATATAAGATTAGGGTTATGGTCCCCAGATGTCAGAAGAACGTTCAATATCTCTGTATTCTCTCGGCAGACTATTGTGAAGGACGTCTCTGATCGTTTGGAAGATCCATAGCCGCTGCAAAGCAATTCCGCAGTTCAATTCGTTATAGATCAAGGTACGCTCTCGCTTTACAGTTTATGCTCCTTCTTCGTCGTTCTTGATTAATCATCATAGAGAGCTTTATGTAATTGTTCATTCTAACATTATTATGCATAGAAGACAAGTTTAGACAATGGCAAGCATCCACCTGCTCAAAATTTATTTAGGATTTGCAAAACTTAGTATACTTTTGTCTTGTCCTGCAATTCCTAGACAATGAAGATTCTTAGAAAATTGCACGTCGGAAAGATGCACGTCATGCAATTCCTAGATTTTGACACACCTAAGAAAATTGCTCTATTTAAATACTAAGATTTTTCTATATAATACTCCATCCGTCCCTAAAAAATATATTAGTTTTACTATTTTAGACAGTCCCCCAATATTAGATAAAGTTTATATATAGAAAGTTTTTCAACAAATAATAATCATGCATATCATTTATAATATGGACTCCACAATACACTAACATTCATTCCACAATACACTAGCATATTAAAACCCGTGCAATCTACAAGTTTGTTAATTTTTTGGGGACGGACAGAGTATTTGAGTATAATATAATAGAGAGAGAAATATAATTAAATGTTGTGACATAATAGAAAAATTGTGTAATCGAGACAAACAGAAACGTAAAGAGACACAGAATTTACGTGGTTCACCAAAGTTGGATTGGCTACGTCCACAGGCTGAAACGGAGAACATATGTTATTTAGATTGTTTTCAGATTACAGAGTTTTGTGCCCTACTCTTATATAAATAGGCACACAGACGACGGGCTAGGCCCAATATAAATATTAAGGCCTAAAACAGAAACATATCATAGCACCGGGTGGCAGTTTTTCACTGCATGTTTGCATACTATGTGCAGCTGCTTCGGATATGCAAATTTTGGAGATAGGATCTTGTGCCATTGTTAACATCGGTGATGTAGATCCTAACTCTACCAGCATTGCACCAAAATTCAATATCAGAGACATATTGTTGTGAGTTTATTAACATAACATGATGTGTCGTTGATGCTGTTTTGCATTTCTATTTGCAGATAAGATTCACAACAAGATATTCCTTATGATGATGACTAGAATGGATCAAATTGCAGACCTAGATTTGTTCTATAGAAGACAAGTTTAGACAATGACAAGCATCCATCTTCTAAAAAATTATTTAGGATTTGCAAAACGACCATGGCAATCATCCACCTTCTCAAAAATTATTTAGGATTTGCAAAACATAGTATACTTTTGTCCCCCCTCTGTCTTGTAGTTATACTTTACTTATTGTATTGCATATTCAGATTCAAGGCATACAACATACTAAGAGCATCTCCAATGCACGGATGTCCCACTCGGACATCCACTAGAACTTCCCAAAAACACCTCCTGCCACGTCACTAGGACTTCCCATCCCACTGCCACGTCACTAGGACTTCCCCTGCACAATCCGCCCTTCCCATCGCCCTTCCCACTAGGACTTCCCGCAATAAAAAAATCACAATTATTTAATTACGTAACGGAATTGTAATTTTGACACGGAATACGGGAAAATTACATAATAAAAAAGAAAAAATACATAGTCATACAAAAAAGAAAAAAACATAGTAGTCATACAAAAAAGGAAAAATACATAGTCATACATTCTCGGCTCACTCCGCGTTGTTCTCGTCGCCCGTGCAACCCTCGTCGTCCCCGCCGCTAATCTCGGCGCCATCATCTCCATTGGGTGACATCCCCAAATCGCGTCGACATCCATCGATGACATCCTTCAACATAATCTTGTACACCGGATCGGTCGTGCTTTGCCACATATGCATGGCCAGGACCAAGCTAGTCGTTATCTGCGCGCAGGAGAGACGGTCGAACTCTTCTGGGGGAACAGCGACCTCCGATTGGACCTCGAACGACCCGCTACCGCTGCTGCTTCCCCTAGCCTTCCGTTGCTCAGCCTTTTGCCCAATCGGGCGACGACGACGACGGGAGTCTGATTGAGGTAGCGGGCCACTTCATCGGCTTCTGGGAGCTCGTGCGAACCAGCACTGCTGCTGTATTCACCGGAAGCGTTGATCTTCGTCCGCTTCGGCCAGCCTGCTTCGACACCCCCACAAAACTTTTGGGAATCCTTCACCACGAGATAGGCCTCCCACTGGTCGAAATCTTTGAACTTCAAGGCTCTGTCGGGGTACTACACAAAGGCACGGTTCTTCACATCCTCCTCGGACATACCGCTGGTTGCCTGGCCGAGATTGTTTTGGTAGAGGCCGGCAAATCGCTTAAGCTTAGGCCTCAACCGCTCCCACTGTTTCCGGCATTGTTCGGGAATGCGACGCTTCGCCCCAGCCGGTTTGTGTGTGAGGTAGGCTTCAGCGATGCGATACCACAGTCTGTCAATATGCTGGTTAACACCGACATAGGGATCCTCGACTATTGAAACCCAAGCCTTCGTAAGCGCGACGTTTTCCAACACGCTCCAGACCATCCTATTTCCCGTCTCCTCCTCCTCCTCCTCTGCCACCGTTCGCGAGGAAGAGCCCATGGCTTTCCCCTTGCCCTTGCCCCTGGCCATGCCCCTTGCCACTGTCCCCACATCATCGGGAGTCTCCCTGACTGGAGATAGCCCCAACTCCTCAAAAGAGAAAGTTTCCATGCCGGTGAACTGAGTCTCCGGAACAAAACTGGAGGGGGAATCAGTAGACAGCATATCGATAAATGGGCGATAGACATTTTCCTCAAGTGGTTCAGGGCACCTGCCACCCCCCTCCCCCATGCATGGTCTACATCATCCCCGACATTATCCCACCCATCCCCATCATATTTGGGGTCATGCCCCGCATCCCCGCTGCCCTGGGCATCATACCACCCATACCACCCATCCAATTGTACATATTAAAGTACGGGGACATCATACCACCCATTATATCCATTCCACCCATTCCACCCATCCCACATGCCATTTGTTACTGCATCCCCGACATTGCCGGAACCATTGTCGCATTTCCACTAGAGTTTCCCTCCAGTTCGGTGGGAAACGTCGGAGTCTGCGACTCGCTCGTGGCAGTGGAGTTCCTATTGTTCTCCATTAAGTAGAAATGAAATTTGTAGTAAAAGAAGAGAGAAACTTGTTAACACAAGTGATGCGAATAAAATGAATTTTAACGAGTCGTATATATAGAGTTTTAAAAAAAATATATTAAAAACCGCCCGCCCGTCGCCCACACGTCCGAGGACATCCGACGTCCATACGGGACGTCCGTATCCGAGTTTCCACGCCACAATGGCGGACGTCCCGGTCGCCCGTCGCGGATGTCCGACCGGACGTCCGCCATTGAAGATGCTCTAACATTAAATATTTTATTTAGAAAACAAAAGACTTATTCTAAATATGTCATGCCACTTTCCAATATAAAATGTATAAATATTAGTATAATTTATTATTGAATAATTTATACTCCACTATCCAGTACCATGTATACAATTTGTTGATAACTTATATATATTGAATCCAACAATAGCCGAGAATCTATAATTACTTTCTAAATTTTGTTCTAAATGTGTGTCTTGCCCAAGTTTTGTATCACGTTCTTCTTCGTGTGCTTTGTTGTGGCATCGGGGCAGAAATGAGGGAGTTTCACTCCCATTCATTTCGCTCATTACCGGGGGTGAATCATGCGGTTGATATGTATGTTGGGAGTTTGATTCTTTTCATCTGGGAGAGAGGAAGGTCAAGGCACGATGTTGCAAACTACGTGCAACATCAATATTTTTTTAGCAAGAGCGATGACATAAAAATGCAATAAGAACGCCTATCAGAAAGCCCGATAAGGAATATTAGAGAAGTCACATGAATTGGGGAAAGGAGGGTGACATCTATAATCGATTTTGATAAACGGATAGAAGCTTAGGGCATTAGCAATGGGGGCCGATCCCCACAGCCGATGGATCGGCCCCCCATCTCCTTCCACCGGTCGCCATAGTGGGGAGGGAGCTCATCTCCCTTCCCGTTCGCCTTCGCCTCCAGGCCGATATATCGCCCCAGCCGATAGCCTTCGCCTCCGCATCGGCCCTGCGATGGGCCTCCATTGCGGAGGCAGGGCCGATCCCCAAGCCGATTTTGCATTTTTTTTAATTTTATTTACTTTCTATATATACACCTTCCTCCATTTCACATATCACTCTCATCATTTTATTCCATTTCATTTCACACATTCATCTCTCTAGCAAAATGAATCCCAATGATGGCAATAATCCCAGCGAAAACCAGTTTACTGGCCAAGGAGGTGGGTTTTCGAACCTATTAGCCGGAGAAAACCTGTTCGGGTTGGGAACCCAATCATCACAGTTTTGATCATCTCAGATTCCGTCTCAAAGGAGGTCTACCTTTTTCCCACGGCACCCAATACGCCAGCTTCCCCTAAGGCGGCTACGTCGGTGTTGGTAAACCGATGAATACATCGAGTTCCAGCGATGATGTCTACCGCCCAACGATGAGCCCAGCCCGCGTTTGGTACTCTCGGTACTGACGAATCCATTGTTCAGTTAAGAGACTTGAACTTCAGCACCGACGAGTACGAGGTGCCCGATATGGAGCCATCTCCTCCTAGGGCGAAGGCGGCGGCGGCGGGGAAGAGGAAGGAGAAAGTGGGAGCCAAGTCTTATGAGGGCTAGGGGTGGGTCGATACGAGATATCGTATCGAAAACGTTGTATCGTATAACGTATCGAAAATATCGATATGAAAGAATTTCATATCGTTATCGTATCGAAAGTTTCGATATATCGAAACTTTTGATATGGATAATATCAATATCGTTATCGTATCGCTATTTCGATATATCGTACCGAAATTCGATATATCGATATATCGAATTTCGGTACGATATATCGAAATATCGATATCGTATCGAATACCTGTATATCGAAAATTATAATTTCAAAACTTAAAATTCACACAAAAATGAATAAAACTTCAACACAATAAAATTAATTGTGTTCTTATCTCCATAATCAAAATACAACACAACCAAGTACAATTAAATGGATTTATATATATTTATAATTTTAAATTTTAATATGTATTGAATTTCAATATGTTTCGATATATACGATATATATCGTATATTCGATATAAAATGATATATCGCTCGTATCATATTGAAAAACGATATATCGCTCGTATATTCGATATAAAACGATATATCGCTCGTATATTCGATATAAAACGATATATCGAAAATATCGATATATATCGTATATTCGATATAAAACGATATATCGCGATATAAGGAAATTCATATCGTTATCGTATCGAAAACTTACGATACGGTATCGTATCGTAACCGAAAATTCGATAGTTTTTCGATATTTTTCAATACGATACGAGCGATATATCATTTTTTCGATATTTTTCCCCAGCCCTAATGAGGGCGGGCAGGGTGGGTGCACAAGGAGTATCTACTCCATCGAGGAGTCGATTGCTCTTGCTCGTTGTTGGGCAGATATCTCTGAGGACGCAATTGTAGCCAACAATCAGGGTGAGGGCGGTTTCTGGGGACGTATCACGCAACAATACGAACAAGTCAAGCCCGACGATCTACACAAGCATTGGAAACGCATGGTGTTCGAGTGCGCTAAATTTCACGGTATCTACGATGGCCACTTCCCGGAAATGCGTAGCGGAGAGAGCGAACTCTCCGTCAGAGAGTTGTCGTTGAAGGAGTTTAGGGCCACTTTCAACTCAAAATGATTTAAGTATTGGGATACATATCAGGTTCTGAAGGATTTTTCCAAATTCAAAACGGGTATGTCAGAGGCGTTGCAGACGAGATCGGTGCGGACACGCCTGACGCTCTCCGGGAGCTATAGCCGCGGCGGAGCGGAGCCAATAGACTTGTCAGAGGACCAATCGCCCATTGAGCTTCCTCCTTAGCGCCCTATGGGCATGAAAGCAGCGAAGGCAAAAGCAAGGAAGGGAAAGGGGAAGACGGAACGGATGGCCAATCCGCACCAGTCTAGGCTGACAATGCATTAGGTCATGTCGCCTTCGCACAATCGATGGTGGGCCTCTACAACATGCACATGAAATCCAATTCTCGATGTGTGAAGAAGTCCATCTAAAACACCATCCAAGGGTTGAAGAAGAAGATGGATCTTGACGAGGATGACGAGCCGAAACCCGATGGATTGATGTGTGTTTGTTGTTTTTATCTATTTAGTTTTTTATAGTATGTTTTCTTTAATGAAGCATGTTTTTAATGAAGTATTTTTAAAAAATGAAATGAAATGAGATAGGCTCTAGGATGGGCTCTCTATTGCAGAGAGATAGGCCAGAGCCTACTGATATGACAGAAAAAAAATGGAAATAGGCTTTGAGAATGAAACTTTTTGTATAATTTATATAATGTTTAAAATTTTTGTATTGATATGGAGAACAATTAAAACATTTTGTATGGGTTAAGACACTAATGATTGGATAAATGGTTCATATATGAAATTTTGCCAAAGAAGGAAGGCCTAAACTAAACTGAGAATCTGAGATCAGAAATCAGAACCGCCGCGCCGCTTGTCTCTCCTTTTACTGTAATACTCTTCCCTATATTTTCTAATCCACAAAAATTTGAAATTGATTTTGCAGTATCATTGGAGTAACATTCTTTCTGCATTTTGGGTTTTGCAGATGCTCTAATTCTTCTTCCCAATTCCTTCGAGTATGCCCTTCTCTCTCCGCTCTTAACTAAGTTAATTGGTTATTTATATTTATATAGATTAGTAGTATTTCTTTTTCTACCTGGTACGACTCAAATCTTATTTTTTTTTATCAATGAACCTCTAAATCATTTTTGAGGATTGTCTTCAACTCATACGCAAAATCCTAGGTAAAATTTAGAATCACTTTGTTTGGTGTGTTTCGTTTAATGTAATGTGCTGATACGGCGCTATTTGCTGCGAGGATTCATAAGTTTAGTGCGACAAAATACATGCGGATTAACTGTTTGATAAAATGTCCATATGATGATACATGGGGTTTCGTAAGAATGAAAATGGTATGGAAGCTGAACGCAACTTATTATACTTTGTTGACTTATGCTAAGAAATGCTAAATAGTTTATTGCATTTTTCTTATGTTGAGGTAGAAGAGAAGTCCGAGAGCTAGAGGGATTTCTTGCTAGAATGTCAATCATCTAGTTACTAGATCTATTTATGTGGAAGCAGTAGTACCTCACCAGTTGAGTTACTACATGAACATGCTTATGCTTTCTCTTGCCATTTCTTTGAGTGAACCTGAGTATTGGATTTCTGTAGCTTTACGAAGCCTAGATTTTTTTGACCGACAAACTTGCCCTATAAAAATAAATTAGAATCTAATTAACCTTGCCAATGCTTAGTATTGCTGCAGAGTCTTTCCTTTGGTAAATATTCAGGTCTTAGTCGTAAGTTTTATTATATTCTCAAGGCACATTAGGTACTGTAGAAAGCATATATCTACTTAAATAGGAAACAGACTGAAATGATATCAAATTGATGAAGGACACAATTGTACAGAAATAATCTACTCCTTTGGCATTAAATTACCAATATAGAGTTTTAATCAACATAAGGAATACTTATCTGAAAGTTTCTGTTAATATTAAGAAACTTCATTTCATTGCAGCAGTCTTTGAGCACTTGGGGCTTTTTGCAACCAAGACCATGTCTTTTCAACATGAGCGATTATTGGGTAGCCAAAAGTCGTAAGAAAAAGAAAAACTGAAACTTTATCTCTTCATGAATAATATGCCTATATGCTTGTGAACCATCTCACCATGTTATAGAAGATACTTCTCTACAGTATCAATGAGCACTTTGACCCTATGCGGCACCGATACGTCACCCTGTTGCCGTATCGCGGATCGGATACGTATCCGATACTGATACGCGACAGATACAACCGACGATACGTATCCTGGGCGTATCCGCGAGGTGGGCCGTATTGGGCCGGGAAACCTCAGATTCGATACGTATCTTCGGTGGATACGGCCCAGTTTTAAAGCCCATCTAAAGGAGCCCTGTTGAAAGGAATATATAAGCAGCGGCTAATGTGTTGCCCTACCCCAGCTCGTCCCAACGCCCGACTCGCGCCTGCGCCGCCACTGCGACGACGACGACGACCCACGCCCGCGCGGCTGCAGCAAGGTTCTTGATATCGTTCTCTCCCTTCCCCTGTTAGAGCTTTCAATTTCAGTAGTATGGCATCTCCAAATCTGAGTGCTACTGCTGCTATCATGTTATTTTGAGTGTAATAGACCTTTAATGTCTCTATGTTGAATTAGAATATCAATTTTGTAATTTATTATGCACTATTATTATTTATTAAAAAAAATAGTTAAAACGTATCCGCGTATTGAGTTGTTTGGGAAAGAGCCGTACCCGCGTATCCGTATCCTTCGGATACGGATACACGTATCCGTATCGGTGCTGCACAGCTTTGACCCCCCCTACATAGTTCAGACTTGTAAATATTTTTACTGGCCTGAGAATACAAACTTCTCCGATGTCTTGAATTTATTTGTGATTCTAGTTTGATTGTTGTTAATGCTGAATTATACGATACATCTTTGTATTATGTTTTTTTCAGCAGTTGGTGACTTTGTTGGCTTTCTCAGACTGGACTAACCTTTTGAAGGGTCATGGAATTTCTAGTTCCCGTGGTGTTTGTTGTTTATTTGGAATCAAAGACATTCGGAATTTTATCTTTGATGAGAGATGCCATTTCACTTTATGAAACACTAATTAAGTTTTTTATATAGTTCGTATTTGATTTCTTATTGGTTGGGTTGTTGGAGAAAGGAACTAATACCATGTTTGTGTAGGTCATGTACTTTTAAAGAGCCTATAACATCCAACTGCTGGATTGTGTAGATAATATATCTATTGGGCTTTAGAAATCATCTCTTTAATGTTTTAATCTAATCGACATCCTCAGTAATAGTTTGAGTTTTATTTCATTTCTTAGGGATTGAGTGAGCTAAAATTGTTCCTTCTATGAGAGTGACATGCTGTAATTTGTCTCGGTTTGTTCAAGGATTGAGAGGAAATCTAAATGAATATTAGGACCAAATCTTAGAAAATAATTTCTTGACGTAACTTAGATCAGGGGAGATTTCTTGGATGAAAAGTAACTGAAGTTAAATCTTTTTATGCTGGTGAGTGTGTTGTGTGTGTGTGTTAACTGGTAAGGCCTTCTTGTTTCTCATTTCAAGGTAGTTAAATTAAATGTAAACTTTCATATGCACTAGCTGCCTCATGAAGAGGCATATCACTTGTGCTTCATTTCTGCTTTCTTCTCCCAAACAGAACATCAGCAATCACAACATGTGAAATTCTATCTATAATATACATTGTTGTTCATGTTTATTCTTGACTTGCTAGGTGAATTTTTCCTGATGGAGGCCAAGTTCTTTCCGCTTTCTTAAGATTGTTGGAGTTGGTTTCAAAGCAAGAGCAGAGGCCGAAGGCCGTCTCCTATACCTAAAACTTGGCTATAGCCATGAGGTGGAACTGGCTGTGCCTCCTGCAGTTCGCGTATTCTGCTTCAAAAAACAACGTAGTATGCTGCACTGGGATCGACAAGGATAGGGTGCATCAGTTTGCTGCTGCAGTCGGAGTTGCAAGCCTCCTGAAGTTTACAAGGGCAAAGGTATTATGTACATCGACGAGGTCATAAAGAAAAAGGAGGGGAAGAGATCAAATAATCTGTGATGCTCGCAAGTTCTGCTATGCTACATCTAGATATCAAGTTTGATTAGCAAATTTGTGCTGTGGCTGAATGTTCTTTTCACTGAGGAGAAACGTTTAGAATGTTTCCATATTTGCTATGTTTCATAACTTAGATTAGATCGGTCCTTTTCAACAGGCTGCTATTTCTTGAGTCGAAAACATCAGCCATATTGTTTTGCATCTTCAGCTGGGTCTCTGACTTTGTATACTTTGCTTCTTATTGGAGCATTTGGTTTTGGCAATTCTTATTTTATATACTCCTATATATTACTGCACCTAAAGTACTGTATGTTGCAAGTAGGGCACGTTTGATTGTGTAGAAAAGACTAGAAACGGGGCCTAATCTATGCTTTCCCAACCGTTAGATTTGATGGAAAGTATTCTCACCAGACCCGGGTTAATATTTGTGACCCATTAAATTTCAGGTTTGTAAACGCTTTCCAGTGGATACCATAACTCACAACTCTCACGCGATTCTGGACTATCCTGAAGGCGACGAACCTGTCGTGCACTATATAGGTATAAATTGAATGAGATACTTTGTTGGTGTGTGTGGTTGGTGCGAGATATATGTTGGCCTAACTTTCTACTCATGCGATTTTACCAAGTCAAGAATTCATCCCACTTTCTTGCAGAGCAAAGTCGATCTATCATCTTATTATACTATATCTCACTAATCTATCATATCTCCTCACAACTCACTATTCCTTTCCTGCAAAGTAAACATACTCCACTTGTTATGGTTTTTTTTTTGTTTTCTTCTTTTTCTTACTTTCTAATCTTGTTTAAATCTCTATGAAATATATAGAAAGACGCAATGGCAACTGATATGAGCTGGAACGACGCTGTTTCTAATTCTTCCTTGAAGAAGCCATGTGAGGAAGGTGGAAGCTCTTGGGACAACTTCAAGAATCAGATGAAAGACCACACACACTCCTTCAAACTAGCCTTTCACTCGGTATTGTATTCGTTTGTAGCTTAATTACTGTTATGTTTTGTTTTTTTATATATGTTACATTAATTGTTGTAATATATGCAGGTGAAGGAAAAAATCTCAATTCCTGCAAACTGGAGTGTAGATCAAAATCCATCTCATGAATCAATGGAATTGCC